>NW_028257397.1:0-300000 GCF_982258835.1 Parasteatoda tepidariorum | reverse complement strand
CAATTTAAAAATTATAGGTCAATATTAATTTCCGATACCGTGCCGTTAGTTAACATAGAAAAGTGTCTTCGTATTTCCTTGTTTTAATGCACTATTTAAAATATACATAGTGTACCCCCTAATTGACCTATAATTATTTCCTGTGGTAGGGTACACTATTACCCTGTAATATAATACCTATTCCAATTTAAATATTATGGGTCAATATTAAGGTATGATATTGCGCCTTGCGTTAGTTAACCATTGAAAGATGTCTTTGAATTTTTAAAGCATTTTTGAACGCTTATTTCTTCATTTTAAGCATCTCAGAACACTCTATTTCGCATAGGCATACATAGTAAAATTTAGGGTCACGCTGTGTACCCCCTAAATGACCTATAATTATTTCCTGTGGTAGGGTACATTATTACCCTGTAATATAATACGTGGTCCAATTTAAAAATTATAGGTCAATATTAAGGTCCGATACCGTGCCGTTAGTTAACATAGAAAAATGTCTTTGAATTTTTAAAGCATTTTAGAACGCTTATTTCCTCATTTTAAGCTTCTCAGAACACTTTATTTCGCATAGGCATACATAGTAAAATTTAGGGTCACGCTGTGTACCCCCTAAATGACCTATAATTAATTCCTGTGGTAGGGTACACTATTACCCTGTAATATAATACGTGGTCCAATGTAAAAATTATAGGTCAATATTAAGTTCCGATACCGTGCCGTTAGTTAACATTGAAAAATGTCTTCGTATTAACTTGTTTTAATGCACTATTTAAAATATACATAGTGTACCCCCTAATTGACCTATAATTATTTCCTGTGGTAGGGTACACTATTACCCTGTAATACAATACCTTGTTCAATTTAAATATTATGGGTCAATATTAAGGTTTGATATTGCGCCTTGCGTTAGTTAACCATTGAAAGATGTCTTTGAATTTTTAAAGCATTTTAGAACGCTTATTTCTTCATTTTAAGCTTCTCAGAACATTTTATTTCGCATAGGCATACATAGTAAACTTTAGGGTCACGCTGTGTACCCCCTAATTGACCTATAATTATTTCCTGTGGTAGGGTACACTATTACCCTGTAATATAATAGGTGGTCCAATTTAAAAATTATAGGTCAATATTAAGGTCCGATACCGTGCCGTTAGTTAGCATAGAAAAATGTCTTTGAATTTTAAAAGCATTTTAGAACGCTTATTTCCTCATTTTAAGCTTCTCAGAACACTTTATTTCGCATAGGCATACATAGTAAACTTTAGGGTCACACTGTGTACCCCCTAATTGACCTATAATTATTTCCTGTGGTAGGGTACACTATTACCCTGTAATATAATACGTGGTCCAATTTAAAAATTATGGGTCAATATTAAGGTCCGATACCGTGCCGTTAGTTAACATAGAAAAGTGTCTTCGTATTTCCTTGTTTTAATGCACAATTTAAAATATACATAGTGTACCCCCTAATTGACCTATAATTATTTCCTGTGGTAGGGTACACTATTACCCTGTAATACAATACCTTGTTCAATTTAAATATTATGGGTCAATATTAAGGTTTGATATTGCGCCTTGCGTTAGTTAACCATTGAAAGATGTCTTTGAATTTTTAAAGCATTTTAGAACGCTTATTTCTTCATTTTAAGCTTCTCAGAACACTTTATTTCGCATAGGCATACATAGTAAACTTTAGGGTCACGCTGTGTACCCCCTAATTGACCTATAATTATTTCCTGTGGTAGGGTACACTATTACCCTGTAATATAATAGGTGGTCCAATTTAAAAATTATAGGTCAATATTAAGGTCCGATACCGTTCCGTTAGTTAGCATAGAAAAATGTCTTTGAATTTTAAAAGCATTTTAGAACGCTTATTTCCTCATTTTAAGCTTCTCAGAACACTTTATTTCGCATAGGCATACATAGTAAACTTTAGGGTCACACTGTGTACCCCCTAATTGACCTATAATTATTTCCTGTGGTAGGGTAAACTATTACCCTGTAATATGATACGTGGTCCAATTTAAAAATTATGGGTCAATATTAAGGTCCGATACCGTGCCGTTAGTTAACATAGAAAAGTGTCTTCGTATTTCCTTGTTTTAATGCACAATTTAAAATATACATAGTGTACCCCCTAATTGACCTATAATTATTTCCTGTGGTAGGGTACACTATTACCCTGTAATATAATACCTGGTCCAATTTAAATATTATGGGTCAATATTAAGGTCTGATATTGCGCCTTGCGCTAGTTAACCATTGAAAGATGTCTTTGAATTTTTAAAGCATTTTAGAACGCTTATTTCTTCATTTTAAGCTTCTCAGAACACTCTATTTCGCATAAGCATACATAGTAAAATTTAGGGTCACGCTGTGTACCCCCTAAATGACCTATAATTATTTCCTGTGGTAGGGTACACTATAACCCTGTAATATAATACGTGGTCCAATTTAAAAATTATAGGTCAATATTAATTTCCGATACCGTGCCGTTAGTTAACATAGAAAAGTGTCTTCGTATTTCCTTGTTTTAATGCACTATTTAAAATATACATAGTGTACCCCCTAATTGACCTATAATTATTTCCTGTGGTAGGGTACACTATTACCCTGTAATATAATACCTATTCCAATTTAAATATTATGGGTCAATATTAAGGTATGATATTGCGCCTTGCGTTAGTTAACCATTGAAAGATGTCTTTGAATTTTTAAAGCATTTTTGAACGCTTATTTCTTAATTTTAAGCATCTCAGAACACTCTATTTCGCATAGGCATACATAGTAAAATTTAGGGTCACGCTGTGTACCCCCTAAATGACCTATAATTATTTCCTGTGGTAGGGTACATTATTACCCTGTAATATAATACGTGGTCCAATTTAAAAATTATAGGTCAATATTAAGGTCCGATACCGTGCCGTTAGTTAACATAGAAAAATGACTTTGAATTTTTAAAGCATTTTAGAACGCTTATTTCCTCATTTTAAGCTTCTCAGAACACTTTATTTCGCATAGGCATACATAGTAAAATTTAGGGTCACGCTGTGTACCCCCTAAATGACCTATAATTAATTCCTGTGGTAGGGTACACTATTACCCTGTAATATAATACGTGGTCCAATGTAAAAATTATAGGTCAATATTAAGTTCCGATACCGTGCCGTTAGTTAACATTGAAATATGTCTTCGTATTAACTTGTTTTAATGCACTATTTAAAATATACATAGTGTACCCCCTAATTGACCTATAATTATTTCCTGTGGTAGGGTACACTATTACCCTGTAATACAATACCTTGTTCAATTTAAATATTATGGGTCAATATTAAGGTTTGATATTGCGCCTTGCGTTAGTTAACCATTGAAAGATGTCTTTGAATTTTTAAAGCATTTTAGAACGCTTATTTCTTCATTTTAAGCTTCTCAGAACACTTTATTTCGCATAGGCATACATAGTAAACTTTAGGGTCACGCTGTGTACCCCCTAATTGACCTATAATTATTTCCTGTGGTAGGGTACACTATTACCCTGTAATATAATAGGTGGTCCAATTTAAAAATTATAGGTCAATATTAAGGTCCGATACCGTTCCGTTAGTTAGCATAGAAAAATGTCTTTGAATTTTAAAAGCATTTTAGAACGCTTATTTCCTCATTTTAAGCTTCTCAGAACACTTTATTTCGCATAGGCATACATAGTAAACTTTAGGGTCACACTGTGTACCCCCTAATTGACCTATAATTATTTCCTGTGGTAGGGTACACTATTACCCTGTAATATGATACGTGGTCCAATTTAAAAATTATGGGTCAATATTAAGGTCCGATACCGTGCCGTTAGTTAACATAGAAAAGTGTCTTCGTATTTCCTTGTTTTAATGCACAATTTAAAATATACATAGTGTACCCCCTAATTGACCTATAATTATTTCCTGTGGTAGGGTACACTATTACCCTGTAATATAATACCTGGTCCAATTTAAATATTATGGGTCAATATTAAGGTCTGATATTGCGCCTTGCGCTAGTTAACCATTGAAAGATGTCTTTGAATTTTTAAAGCATTTTAGAACGCTTATTTCTTCATTTTAAGCTTCTCAGAACACTCTATTTCGCATAAGCATACATAGTAAAATTTAGGGTCACGCTGTGTACCCCCTAAATGACCTATAATTATTTCCTGTGGTAGGGTACACTATAACCCTGTAATATAATACGTGGTCCAATTTAAAAATTATAGGTCAATATTAATTTCCGATACCGTGCCGTTAGTTAACATAGAAAAGTGTCTTCGTATTTCCTTGTTTTAATGCACTATTTAAAATATACATAGTGTACCCCCTAATTGACCTATAATTATTTCCTGTGGTAGGGTACACTATTACCCTGTAATATAATACCTATTCCAATTTAAATATTATGGGTCAATATTAAGGTATGATATTGCGCCTTGCGTTAGTTAACCATTGAAAGATGTCTTTGAATTTTTAAAGCATTTTTGAACGCTTATTTCTTAATTTTAAGCATCTCAGAACACTCTATTTCGCATAGGCATACATAGTAAAATTTAGGGTCACGCTGTGTACCCCCTAAATGACCTATAATTATTTCCTGTGGTAGGGTACATTATTACCCTCTAATATAATACGTGGTCCAATTTAAAAATTATAGGTCAATATTAAGGTCCGATACCGTGCCGTTAGTTAACATAGAAAAATGACTTTGAATTTTTAAAGCATTTTAGAACGCTTATTTCCTCATTTTAAGCTTCTCAGAACACTTTATTTCGCATAGGCATACATAGTAAAATTTAGGGTCACGCTGTGTACCCCCTAAATGACCTATAATTAATTCCTGTGGTAGGGTACACTATTACCCTGTAATATAATACGTGGTCCAATGTAAAAATTATAGGTCAATATTAAGTTCCGATACCGTGCCGTTAGTTAACATTGAAATATGTCTTCGTATTAACTTGTTTTAATGCACTATTTAAAATATACATAGTGTACCCCCTAATTGACCTATAATTATTTCCTGTGGTAGGGTACACTATTACCCTGTAATACAATACCTTGTTCAATTTAAATATTATGGGTCAATATTAAGGTTTGATATTGCGCCTTGCGTTAGTTAACCATTGAAAGATGTCTTTGAATTTTTAAAGCATTTTAGAACGCTTATTTCTTCATTTTAAGCTTCTCAGAACACTTTATTTCGCATAGGCATACATAGTAAACTTTAGGGTCACGCTGTGTACCCCCTAATTGACCTATAATTGTTTCCTGTGGTAGGGTACACTATTACCCTGTAATATAATAGGTGGTCCAATTTAAAAATTATAGGTCAATATTAAGGTCCGATACCGTGCCGTTAGTTAGCATAGAAAAATGTCTCTGAATTTTAAAAGCATTTTAGAACGCTTATTTCCTCATTTTAAGCTTCTCAGAACACTTTATTTCGCATAGGCATACATAGTAAACTTTAGGGTCACACTGTGTACCCCCTAATTGACCTATAATTATTTCCTGTGGTAGGGTACACTATTACCCTGTAATATAATACGTGGTCCAATTTAAAAATTATGGGTCAATATTAAGGTCCGATACCGTGCCGTTAGTTAACATAGAAAAGTGTCTTCGTATTTCCTTGTTTTAATGCACAATTTAAAATATACATAGTGTATCCCCTAATTGACCTATAATTATTTCCTGTGGTAGGGCACACTATTACCCTGTAATACAATACCTTGTTCAATTTAAATATTATGGGTCAATATTAAGGTTTGATATTGCGCCTTGCGTTAGTTAACCATTGAAAGATGTCTTTGAATTTTTAAAGCATTTTAGAACGCTTATTTCTTCATTTTAAGCTTCTCAGAACACTTTATTTCGCATAGGCATACATAGTAAACTTTAGGGTCACGCTGTGTACCCCCTAATTGACCTATAATTATTTCCTGTGGTAGGGTACACTATTACCCTGTAATATAATAGGTGGTCCAATTTAAAAATTATAGGTCAATATTAAGGTCCGATACCGTGCCGTTAGTTAGCATAGAAAAATGTCTTTGAATTTTAAAAGCATTTTAGAACGCTTATTTCCTCATTTTAAGCTTCTCAGAACACTTTATTTCGCATAGGCATACATAGTAAACTTTAGGGTCACACTGTGTACCCCCTAATTGACCTATAATTATTTCCTGTGGTAGGGTACACTATTACCCTGTAATATAATACGTGGTCCAATTTAAAAATTATGGGTCAATATTAAGGTCCGATACCGTGCCGTTAGTTAACATAGAAAAGTGTCTTCGTATTTCCTTGTTTTAATGCACAATTTAAAATATACATAGTGTACCCCCTAATTGACCTATAATTATTTCCTGTGGTAGGGTACACTATTACCCTGTAATATAATACCTGGTCCAATTTAAATATTATGGGTCAATATTAAGGTCTGATATTGCGCCTTGCGCTAGTTAACCATTGAAAGATGTCTTTGAATTTTTAAAGCATTTTAGAACGCTTATTTCTTCATTTTAAGCTTCTCAGAACACTCTATTTCGCATAAGCATACATAGTAAAATTTAGGGTCACGCTGTGTACCCCCTAAATGACCTATAAATATTTCCTGTGGTAGGGTACACTATTACCCTGTAATATAATACGTGGTCCAATTTAAAAATTATAGGTCAATATTAAGGTCCGATACTGTGCCGTTAGTTAGCATAGAAAAATGTCATTGAATTTTAAAAGCATTTTAGAACGCTTATTTCCTCATTTTAAGCTTCTCAGAACACTTTATTTCGCATAGGCATACATAGTAAACTTTAGGGTCACACTGTGTACCCCCTAATTGACCTATAATTATTTCCTGTGGTAGGGTACACTATTACCCTGTAATATAATACGTGGTCCAATTTAAAAATTATGGGTCAATATTAAGGTCCGATACCGTGCCGTTAGTTAACATAGAAAAGTGTCTTCGTATTTCCTTGTTTTATTGCACAATTTAAAATATACATAGTGTACCCCCTAATTGACCTATAATTATTTCCTGTGGTAGGGTATACTATTACCCTGTAATATAATACCTGGTCCAATTTAAATATTATGGGTCAATATTAAGGTCTGATATTGCGCCTTGCGCTAGTTAACCATTGAAAGATGTCTTTGAATTTTTAAAGCATTTTAGAACGCTTATTTCTTCATTTTAAGCTTCTCAGAACACTCTATTTCGCATAAGCATACATAGTAAAATTTAGGGTCACGCTGTGTACCCCCTAAATGACCTATAAATATTTCCTGTGGTAGGGTACACTATTACCCTGTAATATAATACGTGGTCCAATTTAAAAATTATAGGTCAATATTAAGGTCCGATACCGTGCCGTTAGTTAGCATAGAAAAATGTCTTTGAATTTTTAAAGCATTTTAGAACGCTTATTTCCTCATTTTAAGCTTCTCAGAACACTTTATTTCGCATAGGCATACATAGTAAACTTTAGGGTCACTCTGCGTACCCCCTAATTGACCTATAATTATTTCCTGTGGTAGGGTACACTATAACCCTGTAATATAATACGTGGTCCAATTTAAAAATTATAGGTCAATATTAAGGTCCGATACCGTGCCGTTAGTTAACATAGAAAAGTGTCTTCGTATTTCCTTGTTTTAATGCACTATTTAAAATATACATAGTGTACCCCCTAATTGACCTATAATTATTTCCTGTGGAAGGGTACACTATTACCCTGTAATATAATACCTGGTCCAATTTAAATATTATGGGTCAATATTAAGGTCTGATATTGCGCCTTGCGTTAGTTAACCATTGAAAGATGTCTTTGAATTTTTAAAGCATTTTAGAACGCTTATTTCTTCATTTTAAGCATCTCAGAACACTCTATTTCGCATAGGCATACATAGTAAAATTTAGGGTCACGCTGTGTACCCCCTAAATGACCTATAATTATTTCCTGTGGTAGGGTACATTATTACCCTGTAATATAATACGTGGTCCAATTTAAAAATTATAGGTCAATATTAAGGTCCGATACCGTGCCGTTAGTTAGCATAGAAAAATGTCTTTGAATTTTAAAAGCATTTTAGAACGCTTATTTCCTCATTTTAAGCTTCTCAGAACACTTTATTTCGCATAGGCATACATAGTAAACTTTAGGGTCACACTGTGTACCCCCTAATTGACCTATAATTATTTCCTGTGGTAGGGTACACTATTACCCTGTAATATAATACGTGGTCCAATTTAAAAATTATGGGTCAATATTAAGGTCCGATACCTTGCCGTTAGTTAACATAGAAAAGTGTCTTCGTATTTCCTTGTTTTAATGCACTATTTAAAATATACATAGTGTACCCCCTAATTGACCTATAATTATTTCCTGTGGTAGGGTACACTATTACCCTGTAATATAATACCTGGTCCAATTTAAATATTATGGGTCAATATTAAGGTCTGATATTGCGCCTTGCGTTAGTTAACCATTGAAAGATGTCTTTGAATTTTTAAAGCATTTTAGAACGCTTATTTCTTCATTTTAAGCTTCTCAGAACATTTTATTTCGCATAGGCATACATAGTAAACTTTAGGGTCACGCTGTGTACCCCCTAATTGACCTATAATTATTTCCTGTGGTAGGGTACACTATTACCCTGTAATATAATAGGTGGTCCAATTTAAAAATTATAGGTCAATATTAAGGTCCGATACCGTGCCGTTAGTTAGCATAGAAAAATGTCTTTGAATTTTAAAAGCATTTTAGAACGCTTATTTCCTCATTTTAAGCTTCTCAGAACACTTTATTTCGCATAGGCATACATAGTAAACTTTAGGGTCACACTGTGTACCCCCTAATTGACCTATAATTATTTCCTGTGGTAGGGTACACTATTACCCTGTAATATAATACGTGGTCCAATTTAAAAATTATGGGTCAATATTAAGGTCCGATACCGTGCCGTTAGTTAACATAGAAAAGTGTCTTCGTATTTCCTTGTTTTAATGCACAATTTAAAATATACATAGTGTACCCCCTAATTGACCTATAATTATTTCCTGTGGTAGGGTACACTATTACCCTGTAATACAATACCTTGTTCAATTTAAATATTATGGGTCAATATTAAGGTTTGATATTGCGCCTTGCGTTAGTTAACCATTGAAAGATGTCTTTGAATTTTTAAAGCATTTTAGAACGCTTATTTCTTCATTTTAAGCTTCTCAGAACACTTTATTTCGCATAGGCATACATAGTAAACTTTAGGGTCACGCTGTGTACCCCCTAATTGACCTATAATTATTTCCTGTGGTAGGGTACACTATTACCCTGTAATATAATAGGTGGTCCAATTTAAAAATTATAGGTCAATATTAAGGTCCGATACCGTTCCGTTAGTTAGCATAGAAAAATGTCTTTGAATTTTAAAAGCATTTTAGAACGCTTATTTCCTCATTTTAAGCTTCTCAGAACACTTTATTTCGCATAGGCATACATAGTAAACTTTAGGGTCACACTGTGTACCCCCTAATTGACCTATAATTATTTCCTGTGGTAGGGTACACTATTACCCTGTAATATAATACGTGGTCCAATTTAAAAATTATGGGTCAATATTAAGGTCCGATACCGTGCCGTTAGTTAACATAGAAAAGTGTCTTCGTATTTCCTTGTTTTAATGCACAATTTAAAATATACATAGTGTACCCCCTAATTGACCTATAATTATTTCCTGTGGTAGGGTACACTATTACCCTGTAATATAATACCTGGTCCAATTTAAATATGATGGGTCAATATTAAGGTCTGATATTGCGCCTTGCGCTAGTTAACCATTGAAAGATGTCTTTGAATTTTTAAAGCATTTTAGAACGCTTATTTCTTCATTTTAAGCTTCTCAGAACACTCTATTTCGCATAAGCATACATAGTAAAATTTAGGGTCACGCTGTGTACCCCCTAAATGACCTATAATTATTTCCTGTGGTAGGGTACACTATTACCCTGTAATATAATACGTGGTCCAATTTAAAAATTATAGGTCAATATTAAGTTCCGATACCGTGCCGTTAGTTAACATTGAAAAATGTCTTCGTATTTCCTTGTTTTAATGCACTATTTAAAATACACATAGTGTACCCCCTAATTGACCTATAATTATTTCCTGTGGTAGGGTACACTATTACCCTGTAATACAATACCTGGTTCAATTTAAATATTATGGGTCAATATTAAGGTTTGATATTGCTCCTTGCGTTAGTTAACCATTGAAAGATGTCTTTGAATTTTTAAAGCATTTTAGAACGCTTATTTCTTCATTTTAAGCTTCTCAGAACACTTTATTTCGCATAGGCATACATAGTAAACTTTAGGGTCACGCTGTGTACCCCCTAATTGACCTATAATTATTTCCAGTGGTAGGGTACACTATTACCCTGTAATATAATAGGTGGTCCAATTTAAAAATTATAGGTCAATATTAAGGTCCGATACCGTGCCGTTAGTTAGCATAGAAAAATGTCTTTGAATTTTTAAAGCATTTTAGAACGCTTATTTCCTCATTTTAAGCTTCTCAGAACACTTTATTTCGCATAGGCATACATAGTAAACTTTAGGGTCACTCTGCGTACCCCCTAATTGACCTATAATTATTTCCTGTGGTAGGGTACACTATAACCCTGTAATATAATACGTGGTCCAATTTAAAAATTATAGGTCAATATTAATTTCCGATACCGTGCCGTTAGTTAACATAGAAAAGTGTCTTCGTATTTCCTTGTTTTAATGCACTATTTAAAATATACATAGTGTACCCCCTAATTGACCTATAATTATTTCCTGTGGTAGGGTACACTATTACCCTGTAATATAATACCTATTCCAATTTAAATATTATGGGTCAATATTAAGGTATGATATTGCGCCTTGCGTTAGTTAACCATTGAAAGATGTCTTTGAATTTTTAAAGCATTTTTGAACGCTTATTTCTTAATTTTAAGCATCTCAGAACACTCTATTTCGCATAGGCATACATAGTAAAATTTAGGGTCACGCTGTGTACCCCCTAAATGACCTATAATTATTTCCTGTGGTAGGGTACATTATTACCCTGTAATATAATACGTGGTCCAATTTAAAAATTATAGGTCAATATTAAGGTCCGATACCGTGCCGTTAGTTAACATAGAAAAATGACTTTGAATTTTTAAAGCATTTTAGAACGCTTATTTCCTCATTTTAAGCTTCTCAGAACACTTTATTTCGCATAGGCATACATAGTAAAATTTAGGGTCACGCTGTGTACCCCCTAAATGACCTATAATTAATTCCTGTGGTAGGGTACACTATTACCCTGTAATATAATACGTGGTCCAATGTAAAAATTATAGGTCAATATTAAGTTCCGATACCGTGCCGTTAGTTAACATTGAAAAATGTCTTCGTATTAACTTGTTTTAATGCACTATTTAAAATATACATAGTGTACCCCCTAATTGACCTATAATTATTTCCTGTGGTAGGGTACACTATTACCCTGTAATACAATACCTTGTTCAATTTAAATATTATGGGTCAATATTAAGGTTTGATATTGCGCCTTGCGTTAGTTAACCATTGAAAGATGTCTTTGAATTTTTAAAGCATTTTAGAACGCTTATTTCTTCATTTTAAGCTTCTCAGAACACTTTATTTCGCATAGGCATACATAGTAAACTTTAGGGTCACGCTGTGTACCCCCTAATTGACCTATAATTGTTTCCTGTGGAAGGGTACACTATTACCCTGTAATATAATACCTGGTCCAATTTAAATATTATGGGTCAATATTAAGGTCTGATATTGCGCCTTGCGTTAGTTAACCATTGAAAGATGTCTTTGAATTTTTAAAGCATTTTAGAACGCTTATTTCTTCATTTTAAGCATCTCAGAACACTCTATTTCGCATAGGCATACATAGTAAAATTTAGGGTCACGCTGTGTACCTAAATTACCCTGTAATATAATACCTGGTCCAATTTAAATATTATGGGTCAATATTAAGGTCTGATATTGCGCCTTGCGCTAGTTAACCATTGAAAGATGTCTTTGAATTTTTAAAGCATTTTAGAACGCTTATTTCTTCATTTTAAGCTTCTCAGAACACTCTATTTCGCATAAGCATACATAGTAAAATTTAGGGTCACGCTGTGTACCCCCTAAATGACCTATAATTATTTCCTGTGGTAGGGTACACTATTACCCTGTAATATAATACGTGGTCCAATTTAAAAATTATAGGTCAATATTAAGTTCCGATACCGTGCCGTTAGTTAACATTGAAAAATGTCTTCGTATTTCCTTGTTTTAATGCACTATTTAAAATACACATAGTGTACCCCCTAATTGACCTATAATTATTTCCTGTGGTAGGGTACACTATTACCCTGTAATACAATACCTGGTTCAATTTAAATATTATGGGTCAATATTAAGGTTTGATATTGCTCCTTGCGTTAGTTAACCATTGAAAGATGTCTTTGAATTTTTAAAGCATTTTAGAACGCTTATTTCTTCATTTTAAGCTTCTCAGAACACTTTATTTCGCATAGGCATACATAGTAAACTTTAGGGTCACGCTGTGTACCCCCTAATTGACCTATAATTATTTCCAGTGGTAGGGTACACTATTACCCTGTAATATAATAGGTGGTCCAATTTAAAAATTATAGGTCAATATTAAGGTCCGATACCGTGCCGTTAGTTAGCATAGAAAAATGTCTTTGAATTTTTAAAGCATTTTAGAACGCTTATTTCCTCATTTTAAGCTTCTCAGAACACTTTATTTCGCATAGGCATACATAGTAAACTTTAGGGTCACTCTGCGTACCCCCTAATTGACCTATAATTATTTCCTGTGGTAGGGTACACTATAACCCTGTAATATAATACGTGGTCCAATTTAAAAATTATAGGTCAATATTAATTTCCGATACCGTGCCGTTAGTTAACATAGAAAAGTGTCTTCGTATTTCCTTGTTTTAATGCACTATTTAAAATATACATAGTGTACCCCCTAATTGACCTATAATTATTTCCTGTGGTAGGGTACACTATTACCCTGTAATATAATACCTATTCCAATTTAAATATTATGGGTCAATATTAAGGTATGATATTGCGCCTTGCGTTAGTTAACCATTGAAAGATGTCTTTGAATTTTTAAAGCATTTTTGAACGCTTATTTCTTAATTTTAAGCATCTCAGAACACTCTATTTCGCATAGGCATACATAGTAAAATTTAGGGTCACGCTGTGTACCCCCTAAATGACCTATAATTATTTCCTGTGGTAGGGTACATTATTACCCTGTAATATAATACGTGGTCCAATTTAAAAATTATAGGTCAATATTAAGGTCCGATACCGTGCCGTTAGTTAACATAGAAAAATGACTTTGAATTTTTAAAGCATTTTAGAACGCTTATTTCCTCATTTTAAGCTTCTCAGAACACTTTATTTCGCATAGGCATACATAGTAAAATTTAGGGTCACGCTGTGTACCCCCTAAATGACCTATAATTAATTCCTGTGGTAGGGTACACTATTACCCTGTAATATAATACGTGGTCCAATGTAAAAATTATAGGTCAATATTAAGTTCCGATACCGTGTCGTTAGTTAACATTGAAAAATGTCTTCGTATTAACTTGTTTTAATGCACTATTTAAAATATACATAGTGTACCCCCTAATTGACCTATAATTATTTCCTGTGGTAGGGTACACTATTACCCTGTAATACAATACCTTGTTCAATTTAAATATTATGGGTCAATATTAAGATTTGATATTGCGCCTTGCGTTAGTTAACCATTGAAAGATGTCTTTGAATTTTTAAAGCATTTTAGAACGCTTATTTCTTCATTTTAAGCTTCTCAGAACACTTTATTTCGCATAGGCATACATAGTAAACTTTAGGGTCACGCTGTGTACCCCCTAATTGACCTATAATTGTTTCCTGTGGAAGGGTACACTATTACCCTGTAATATAATACCTGGTCCAATTTAAATATTATGGGTCAATATTAAGGTCTGATATTGCGCCTTGCGTTAGTTAACCATTGAAAGATGTCTTTGAATTTTTAAAGCATTTTAGAACGCTTATTTCTTCATTTTAAGCATCTCAGAACACTCTATTTCGCATAGGCATACATAGTAAAATTTAGGGTCACGCTGTGTACCTAAATTACCCTGTAATATAATACCTGGTCCAATTTAAATATTATGGGTCAATATTAAGGTCTGATATTGCGCCTTGCGCTAGTTAACCATTGAAAGATGTCTTTGAATTTTTAAAGCATTTTAGAACGCTTATTTCTTCATTTTAAGCTTCTCAGAACACTCTATTTCGCATAAGCATACATAGTAAAATTTAGGGTCACGCTGTGTACCCCCTAAATGACCTATAATTATTTCCTGTGGTAGGGTACACTATTACCCTGTAATATAATACGTGGTCCAATTTAAAAATTATAGGTCAATATTAAGTTCCGATACCGTGCCGTTAGTTAACATTGAAAAATGTCTTCGTATTTCCTTGTTTTAATGCACTATTTAAAATACACATAGTGTACCCCCTAATTGACCTATAATTATTTCCTGTGGTAGGGTACACTATTACCCTGTAATACAATACTTGGTTCAATTTAAATATTATGGGTCAATATTAAGGTTTGATATTGCTCCTTGCGTTAGTTAACCATTGAAAGATGTCTTTGAATTTTTAAAGCATTTTAGAACGCTTATTTCTTCATTTTAAGCTTCTCAGAACACTTTATTTCGCATAGGCATACATAGTAAACTTTAGGGTCACGCTGTGTACCCCCTACATGACCTATAATTATTTCCTGTGGTAGGGTACACTATTACCCTGTAATATAATAGGTGGTCCAATTTAAAAATTATAGGTCAATATTAAGGTCCGATACCGTGCCGTTAGTTAGCATAGAAAAATGTCTTTGAATTTTTAAAGCATTTTAGAACGCTTATTTCCTCATTTTAAGCTTCTCAGAACACTTTATTTCGCATAGGCATACATAGTAAACTTTAGGGTCACTCTGCGTACCCCCTAATTGACCTATAATTATTTCCTGTGGTAGGGTACACTATAACCCTGTAATATAATACGTGGTCCAATTTAAAAATTATAGGTCAATATTAATTTCCGATACCGTGCCGTTAGTTAACATAGAAAAGTGTCTTCGTATTTCCTTGTTTTAATGCACTATTTAAAATATACATAGTGTACCCCCTAATTGACCTATAATTATTTCCTGTGGTAGGGTACACTATTACCCTGTAATATAATACCTATTCCAATTTAAATTTTATGGGTCAATATTAAGGTATGATATTGCGCCTTGCGTTAGTTAACCATTGAAAGATGTCTTTGAATTTTTAAAGCATTTTTGAACGCTTATTTCTTAATTTTAAGCATCTCAGAACACTCTATTTCGCATAGGCATACATAGTAAAATTTAGGGTCACGCTGTGTACCCCCTAAATGACCTATAATTATTTCCTGTGGTAGGGTACATTATTACCCTGTAATATAATACGTGGTCCAATTTAAAAATTATAGGTCAATATTAAGGTCCGATACCGTGCCGTTAGTTAACATAGAAAAATGACTTTGAATTTTTAAAGCATTTTAGAACGCTTATTTCCTCATTTTAAGCTTCTCAGAACACTTTATTTCGCATAGGCATACATAGTAAAATTTAGGGTCACGCTGTGTACCCCCTAAATGACATATAATTAATTCCTGTGGTAGGGTACACTATTACCCTGTAATATAATACGTGGTCCAATGTAAAAATTATAGGTCAATATTAAGTTCCGATACCGTGCCGTTAGTTAACATTGAAAAATGTCTTCGTATTAACTTGTTTTAATGCACTATTTAAAATATACATAGTGTACCCCCTAATTGACCTATAATTATTTCCTGTGGTAGGGTACACTATTACCCTGTAATACAATACCTTGTTCAATTTAAATATTATGGGTCAATATTAAGGTTTGATATTGCGCCTTGCGTTAGTTAACCATTGAAAGATGTCTTTGAATTTTTAAAGCATTTTAGAACGCTTATTTCTTCATTTTAAGCTTCTCAGAACACTTTATTTCGCATAGGCATACATAGTAAACTTTAGGGTCACGCTGTGTACCCCCTAATTGACCTATAATTGTTTCCTGTGGTAGGGTACACTATTACCCTGTAATATAATAGGTGGTCCAATTTAAAAATTATAGGTCAATATTAAGGTCCGATACCGTGCCGTTAGTTAGCATAGAAAAATGTCTTTGAATTTTAAAAGCATTTTAGAACGCTTATTTCCTCATTTTAAGCTTCTCAGAACACTTTATTTCGCATAGGCATACATAGTAAACTTTAGGGTCACACTGTGTACCCCCTAATTGACCTATAATTATTTCCTGTGGTAGGGTACACTATTACCCTGTAATATAATACGTGGTCCAATTTAAAAATTATGGGTCAATATTAAGGTCCGATACCGTGCCGTTAGTTAACATAGAAAAGTGTCTTCGTATTTCCTTGTTTTAATGCACAATTTAAAATATACATAGTGTATCCCCTAATTGACCTATAATTATTTCCTGTGGTAGGGTACACTATTACCCTGTAATACAATACCTTGTTCAATTTAAATATTATGGGTCAATATTAAGGTTTGATATTGCGCCTTGCGTTAGTTAACCATTGAAAGATGTCTTTGAATTTTTAAAGCATTTTAGAACGCTTATTTCTTCATTTTAAGCTTCTCAGAACACTTTATTTCGCATAGGCATACATAGTAAACTTTAGGGTCACGCTGTGTACCCCCTAATTGACCTATAATTATTTCCTGTGGTAGGGTACACTATTACCCTGTAATATAATAGGTGGTCCAATTTAAAAATTATAGGTCAATATTAAGGTCCGATACCGTGCCGTTAGTTAGCATAGAAAAATGTCTTTGAATTTTAAAAGCATTTTAGAACGCTTATTTCCTCATTTTAAGCTTCTCAGAACACTTTATTTCGCATAGGCATACATAGTAAACTTTAGGGTCACACTGTGTACCCCCTAATTGACCTATAATTATTTCCTGTGGTAGGGTACACTATTACCCTGTAATATAATACGTGGTCCAATTTAAAAATTATGGGTCAATATTAAGGTCCGATACCGTGCCGTTAGTTAACATAGAAAAGTGTCTTCGTATTTCCTTGTTTTAATGCACAATTTAAAATATACATAGTGTACCCCCTAATTGACCTATAATTATTTCCTGTGGTAGGGTACACTATTACCCTGTAATATAATACCTGGTCCAATTTAAATATTATGGGTCAATATTAAGGTCTGATATTGCGCCTCGCGCTAGTTAACCATTGAAAGATGTCTTTGAATTTTTAAAGCATTTTAGAACGCTTATTTCTTCATTTTAAGCTTCTCAGAACACTCTATTTCGCATAAGCATACATAGTAAAATTTAGGGTCACGCTGTGTACCCCCTAAATGACCTATAAATATTTCCTGTGGTAGGGTACACTATTACCCTGTAATATAATACGTGGTCCAATTTAAAAATTATAGGTCAATATTAAGGTCCGATACCGTGCCGTTAGTTAGCATAGAAAAATGTCATTGAATTTTAGAAGCATTTTAGAACGCTTATTTCCTCATTTTAAGCTTCTCAGAACACTTTATTTCGCATAGGCATACATAGTAAACTTTAGGGTCACACTGTGTACCCCCTAATTGACCTATAATTATTTCCTGTGGTAGGGTACACTATTACCCTGTAATATAATACGTGGTCCAATTTAAAAATTATGGGTCAATATTAAGGTCCGATACCGTGCCGTTAGTTAACATAGAAAAGTGTCTTCGTATTTCCTTGTTTTATTGCACAATTTAAAATATACATAGTGTACCCCCTAATTGACCTATAATTATTTCCTGTGGTAGGGTACACTATTACCCTGTAATATAATACCTGGTCCAATTTAAATATTATGGGTCAATATTAAGGTCTGATATTGCGCCTTGCGCTAGTTAACCATTGAAAGATGTCTTTGAATTTTTAAAGCATTTTAGAACGCTTATTTCTTCATTTTAAGCTTCTCAGAACACTCTATTTCGCATAAGCATACATAGTAAAATTTAGGGTCACGCTGTGTACCCCCTAAATGACCTATAAATATTTCCTGTGGTAGGGTACACTATTACCCTGTAATATAATACGTGGTCCAATTTAAAAATTATAGGTCAATATTAAGGTCCGATACCGTGCCGTTAGTTAGCATAGAAAAATGTCTTTGAATTTTTAAAGCATTTTAGAACGCTTATTTCCTCATTTTAAGCTTCTCAGAACACTTTATTTCGCATAGGCATACATAGTAAACTTTAGGGTCACTCTGCGTACCCCCTAATTGACCTATAATTATTTCCTGTGGTAGGGTACACTATAACCCTGTAATATAATACGTGGTCCAATTTAAAAATTATAGGTCAATATTAAGGTCCGATACCGTGCCGTTAGTTAACATAGAAAAGTGTCTTCGTATTTCCTTGTTTTAATGCACTATTTAAAATATACATAGTGTACCCCCTAATTGACCTATAATTATTTCCTGTGGAAGGGTACACTATTACCCTGTAATATAATACCTGGTCCAATTTAAATATTATGGGTCAATATTAAGGTCTGATATTGCGCCTTGCGTTAGTTAACCATTGAAAGATGTCTTTGAATTTTTAAAGCATTTTAGAACGCTTATTTCTTCATTTTAAGCATCTCAGAACACTCTATTTCGCATAGGCATACATAGTAAAATTTAGGGTCACGCTGTGTACCCCCTAAATGACCTATAATTATTTCCTGTGGTAGGGTACATTATTACCCTGTAATATAATACGTGGTCCAATTTAAAAATTATAGGTCAATATTAAGGTCCGATACCGTGCCGTTAGTTAGCATAGAAAAATGTCTTTGAATTTTAAAAGCATTTTAGAACGCTTATTTCCTCATTTTAAGCTTCTCAGAACACTTTATTTCGCATAGGCATACATAGTAAACTTTAGGGTCACACTGTGTACCCCCTAATTGACCTATAATTATTTCCTGTGGTAGGGTACACTATTACCCTGTAATATAATACGTGGTCCAATTTAAAAATTATGGGTCAATATTAAGGTCCGATACCGTGCCGTTAGTTAACATAGAAAAGTGTCTTCGTATTTCCTTGTTTTAATGCACTATTTAAAATATACATAGTGTACCCCCTAATTGACCTATAATTATTTCCTGTGGTAGGGTACACTATTACCCTGTAATATAATACCTGGTCCAATTTAAATATTATGGGTCAATATTAAGGTCTGATATTGCGCCTTGCGTTAGTTAACCATTGAAAGATGTCTTTGAATTTTTAAAGCATTTTAGAACGCTTATTTCTTCATTTTAAGCATCTCAGAACACTCTATTTCGCATAGGCATACATAGTAAAATTTAGGGTCACGCTGTGTACCCCCTAAATGACCTATAATTATTTCCTGTGGTAGGGTACATTATTACCCTGTAATATAATACGTGGTCCAATTTAAAAATTATAGGTCAATATTAAGGTCCGATACCGTGCCGTTAGTTAGCATAGAAAAATGTCTTTGAATTTTAAAAGCATTTTAGAACGCTTATTTCCTCATTTTAAGCTTCTCAGAACACTTTATTTCGCATAGGCATACATAGTAAACTTTAGGGTCACACTGTGTACTCCCTAATTGACCTATAATTATTTCCTGTGGTAGGGTACACTATTACCCTGTAATATAATACGTGGTCCAATTTAAAAATTATGGGTCAATATTAAGGTCCGATACCGTGCCGTTAGTTAACATAGAAAAGTGTCTTCGTATTTCCTTGTTTTAATGCACAATTTAAAATATACATAGTGTACCCCCTAATTGACCTATAATTATTTCCTGTGGTAGGGTACACTATTACCCTGTAATATAATACCTGGTCCAATTTAAATATTATGGGTCAATATTAAGGTCTGATATTGCGCCTTGCGCTAGTTAACCACTGAAAGATGTCTTTGAATTTTTAAAGCATTTTTGAACGCTTATTTCTTCATTTTAAGCATCTCAGAACACTCTATTTCGCATAGGCATACATAGTAAAATTTAGGGTCACACTGTGTACCCCCTAAATGACCTATAATTATTTCCTGTGGTAGGGTACATTATTACCCTGTAATATAATACGTGGTCCAATTTAAAAATTATAGGTCAATATTAAGGTCCGATACCGTGCCGTTAGTTAACATAGAAAAATGTCTTTGAATTTTTAAAGCATTTTAGAACGCTTATTTCCTCATTTTAAGCTTCTCAGAACACTTTATTTCGCATAGGCATACATAGTAAAATTTAGGGTCACGCTGTGTACCCCCTAAATGACCTATAATTAATTCCTGTGGTAGGGTACACTATTACCCTGTAATATAATACGTGGTCCAATGTAAAAATTATAGGTCAATATTAAGTTCCGATACCGTGCCGTTAGTTAACATTGAAAAATGTCTTCGTATTTCCTTGTTTTAATGCACTATTTAAAATATACATAGTGTACCCCCTAATTGACCTATAATTATTTCCTGTGGTAGGGTACACTATTACCCTGTAATACAATACCTTGTTCAATTTAAATATTATCGGTCAATATTAAGGTTTGATATTGCGCCTTGCGTTAGTTAACCATTGAAAGATGTCTTTGAATTTTTAAAGCATTTTAGAACGCTTATTTCTTCATTTTAAGCTTCTCAGAACACTTTATTTCGCATAGGCATACATAGTAAACTTTAGGGTCACGCTGTGTACCCCCTAATTGACCTATAATTATTTCCTGTGGTAGGGTACACTATTACCCTGTAATATAATAGGTGGTCCAATTTAAAAATTATAGGTCAATATTAAGGTCCGATACCGTGCCGTTAGTTAGCATAGAAAAATGTCTTTGAATTTTAAAAGCATTTTAGAACGCTTATTTCCTCATTTTAAGCTTCTCAGAACACTTTATTTCGCATAGGCATACATAGTAAACTTTAGGGTCACACTGTGTACCCCCTAATTGACCTATAATTATTTCCTGTGCTGGGTACACTATTACCCTGTAATATAATACGTGGTCCAATTTAAAAATTATGGGTCAATATTAAGGTCCGATACCGTGCCGTTAGTTAACATAGAAAAGTGTCTTCGTATTTCCTTGTTTTAATGCACAATTTAAAATATACATAGTGTACCCCCTAATTGACCTATAATTATTTCCTGTGGTAGAGTACACTATTACCCTGTAATATAATACCTGGTCCAATTTAAATATTATGGGTCAATATTAAGGTCTGATATTGCGCCTTGCGCTAGTTAACCATTGAAAGATGTCTTTGAATTTTTAAAGCATTTTAGAACGCTTATTTCTTCATTTTAAGCTTCTCAGAACACTCTATTTCGCATAAGCATACATAGTAAAATTTAGGGTCACGCTGTGTACCCCCTAAATGACCTATAATTAATTCCTGTGGTAGGGTACACTATTACCCTGTAATATAATACGTGGTCCAATGTAAAAATTATAGGTCAATATTAAGTTCCGATACCGTGCCGTTAGTTAACATTGAAAAATGTCTTCGTATTTCCTTGTTTTAATGCACTATTTAAAATATACATAGTGTACCCCCTAATTGACCTATAATTATTTCCTGTGGTAGGGTACACTATTACCCTGTAATACAATACCTTGTTCAATTTAAATATTATGGGTCAATATTAAGGTTTGATATTGCGCCTTGCGCTAGTTAACCATTGAAAGATGTCTTTGAATTTTTAAAGCATTTTAGAACGCTTATTTCTTCATGTTAAGCTTCTCAGAACACTTTATTTCGCATAGGCATACATAGTAAACTTTAGGGTCACGCTGTGTACCCCCTAATTGACCTATAATTATTTCCTGTGGTAGGGTACACTATTACCCTGTAATATAATAGGTGGTCCAATTTAAAAATTATAGGTCAATATTAAGGTCCGATACCGTGCCGTTAGTTAGCATAGAAAAATGTCTTTGAATTTTAAAAGCATTTTAGAACGCTTATTTCCTCATTTTAAGCTTCTCAGAACACTTTATTTCGCATAGGCATACATAGTAAACTTTAGGGTCACACTGTGTACCCCCTAATTGACCTATAATTATTTCCTGTGGTAGGGTACACTATTACCCTGTAATATAATACGTGGTCCAATTTAAAAATTATGGGTCAATATTAAGGTCCGATACCGTGCCGTTAGTTAACATAGAAAAGTGTCTTCGTATTTCCTTGTTTTAATGCACAATTTAAAATATACATAGTGTACCCCCTAATTGACCTATAATTATTTCCTGTGGTAGAGTACACTATTACCCTGTAATATAATACCTGGTCCAATTTAAATATTATGGGTCAATATTAAGGTCTGATATTGCGCCTTGCGCTAGTTAACCATTGAAAGATGTCTTTGAATTTTTAAAGCATTTTAGAACGCTTATTTCTTCATTTTAAGCTTCTCAGAACACTCTATTTCGCATAAGCATACATAGTAAAATTTAGGGTCACGCTGTGTACCCCCTAAATGACCTATAATTATTTCCTGTGGTAGGGTACATTATTACCCTGTAATATAATACGTGGTCCAATTTAAAAATTATAGGTCAATATTAAGGTCCGATACCGTGCCGTTAGTTAACATAGAAAAATGTCTTTGAATTTTTAAAGCATTTTAGAACGCTTATTTCCTCATTTTAAGCTTCTCAGAACACTTTATTTCGCATAGGCATACATAGTAAAATTTAGGGTCACGCTGTGTACCCCCTAAATGACCTATAATTGAATCCTGTGGTAGGGTACACTATTACCCTGTAATATAATACGTGGTCCAATGTAAAAATTATAGGTCAATATTAAGTTCCGATACCGTGCCGTTAGTTAACATTGAAAAATGTCTTCGTATTTCCTTGTTTTAATGCACTATTTAAAATATACATAGTGTACCCCCTAATTGACCTATAATTATTTCCTGTGGTAGGGTACACTATTACCCTGTAATACAATACCTTGTTCAATTTAAATATTATGGGTCAATATTAAGGTTTGATATTGCGCCTTGCGTTAGTTAACCATTGAAAGATGTCTTTGAATTTTTAAAGCATTTTAGAACGCTTATTTCTTCATTTTAAGCTTCTCAGAACACTTTATTTCGCATAGGCATGCATAGTAAACTTTAGGGTCACGCTGTGTACCCCCTAATTGACCTATAATTATTTCCTGTGGTAGGGTACACTATTACCCTGTAATATAATAGGTGGTCCAATTTAAAAATTATAGGTCAATATTAAGGTCCGATACCGTGCCGTTAGTTAGCATAGAAAAATGTCTTTGAATTTTAAAAGCATTTTAGAACGCTTATTTCCTCATTTTAAGCTTCTCAGAACACTTTATTTCGCATAGGCATACATAGTAAACTTTAGGGTCACACTGTGTACCCCCTAATTGACCTATAATTATTTCCTGTGGTAGGGTACACTATTACCCTGTAATATAATACGTGGTCCAATTTAAAAATTATGGGTCAATATTAAGGTCCGATACCGTGCCGTTAGTTAACATAGAAAAGTGTCTTCGTATTTCCTTGTTTTAATGCACAATTTAAAATATACATAGTGTACCCCCTAATTGACCTATAATTATTTCCTGTGGTAGGGTACACTATTACCCTGTAATATAATACCTGGTCCAATTTAAATATTATGGGTCAATATTAAGGTCTGATATTGCGCCTTGCGCTAGTTAACCATTGAAAGATGTCTTTGAATTTTTAAAGCATTTTAGAACGCTTATTTCTTCATTTTAAGCTTCTCAGAACACTCTATTTCGCATAAGCATACATAGTAAAATTTAGGGTCACGCTGTGTACCCCCTAAATGACCTATAAATATTTCCTGTGGTAGGGTACACTATTACCCTGTAATATAATACGTGGTCCAATTTAAAAATTATAGGTCAATATTAAGGTCCGATACCGTGCCGTTAGTTAGCATAGAAAAATGTCTTTGAATTTTTAAAGCATTTTAGAACGCTTATTTCCTCATTTTAAGCTTCTCAGAACACTTTATTTCGCATAGGCATACATAGTAAACTTTAGGGTCACTCTGCGTACCCCCTAATTGACCTATAATTATTTCCTGTGGTAGGGTACACTATAACCCTGTAATATAATACGTGGTCCAATTTAAAAATTATAGGTCAATATTAAGGTCCGATACCGTGCCGTTAGTTAACATAGAAAAGTGTCTTCGTATTTCCTTGTTTTAATGCACTATTTAAAATATACATAGTGTACCCCCTAATTGACCTATAATTATTTCCTGTGGAAGGGTACACTAATACCCTGTAATATAATACCTGGTCCAATTTAAATGTTATGGGTCAATATTAAGGTCTGATATTGCGCCTTGCGTTAGTTAACCATTGAAAGATGTCTTTGAATTTTTAAAGCATTTTAGAACGCTTATTTCTTCATTTTAAGCTTCTCAGAACATTCTATTTCGCATAGGCATACATAGTAAATTTTAGGGTCATGCTGTGTACCACCTAATTGACCTATAATTATTTCCTGTGGTAAGGTACACTATTACCCTGTAATATAATACGTGGTACAATTTAAAAATTATAGGTCAATATTAAGGTCCGATACCGTGCCGTTAGTTAACATAGAAAAGTGTCTTCGTATTTCCTTGTTTTAATGCACTATTTAAAATATACATAGTGTACCCCTAATTGACCTATAATTATTTCCTGTGGTAGGGTGCACTATTACCCTGTAATATAATACCTGGTCCAATTTAAATATTATGGGTCAATATTAAGGTCTGATATTGCGCCTTGCGCTAGTTAACCATTGAAAGATGTCTTTGAATTTTTAAAGCATTTTAGAACGCTTATTTCGTCATTTTAAGCTTCTCAGAACACTTTATTTCGCATAGGCATACATAGTAAAATTTAGGGTCACGCTGTGTACCCCCTAAATGACCTATAATTATTTCCTGTGGTAGGGCACACTATTACCCTGTAATATAATAAGTGGTCCAATTTAAAAATTATAGGTCAATATTAAGGTCCGATACCGTGCCGTTAGTTAACATAGAAAAATGTCTTTGAATTTTTAAAGCATTTTAGAACGCTTATTTCCTCATTTTAAGCTTCTCAGAACACTTTATTTCGCATAGGCATACATAGTAAGCTTTAGGGTCACTCTGTGTACCCCCTAATTGACCTATAATTATTTCCTGTGGTAGGGTACACTATAACCCTGTAATATAATACGTGGTCCAGTTTAAAAATTATAGGTCAATATTAAGGTCCGATACCGTGCCGTTAGTTAACATAGAAAAGTGTCTTCGTATTTCCTTGTTTTAATGCACTATTTAAAATAAACATAGTGTATCCCCTAATTGACCTATAATTATTTCCTGTGGTAGGGTACACTATTACCCTGTAATATAATACCTGGTCCAATTTAAATATTATGGGTCAATATTAAGGTCTGATATTGCGCCTTGCGTTAGTTAACCATTGAAAGATGTCTTTGAATTTTTAAAGCATTTTTGAACGCTTATTTCTTCATTTTAAGCATCTCAGAACACTCTATTTCGCATAGGCATACATAGTAAAATTTAGGGTCACGCTGTGTACCCCCTAAATGACCTATAATTATTTCCTGTGGTAGGGTGCACTATTTCCCTGTAATATAATACGTGGTCCAATTTAAAAATTATAGGTCAATATTAAGGTCCGATAACGTGCCGTTAGTTAACATAGAAAAATGTCTTTGAATTTTTAAAGCATTTTAGAACGCTTATTTCCTCATTTTAAGCTTCTCAGAACACTTTATTTCGCATAGGCATACATAGTAAACTTTAGGGTCACTCTGTGTACCCCCTAATTGACCTATAATTATTTCCTGTGGTAGGGTACACTATAACCCTGTAATATAATACGTGGTCCAATTAAAAAATTATAGGTCAATATTAAGGTCCGATACCGTGCCGTTAGTTAACATAGAAAAGTGTCTTCGTATTTTCTTGTTTTAATGCACTATTTAAAACATACATAGTGTACCCCCTAATTGACCTATAATTATTTCCTGTTGTAGGGTACACTATTACCCTGTAATATAATACCTGGTCTAATTGAAATATTATGGTTCCATATTAAGGTCTGATATCGCGCCTTGCGTTAGTTAACCATTGAAAGATGTCTTTGAATTTTTAAAGCATTTTAGAACGCTTATTTCTTCATTTTAAGCTTCTCAGAACACTCTATTTCGCATAGGCATACATAGTAAATTTTAGGGTCATGCTGTGTACCACCTAATTGACCTATAATTATTTCCTGTGGTAAGGTACACTATTACCCTGTAATATAATACGTGGTACAATTTAAAAATTATAGGTCAATATTAAGGTCCGATACCGTGCCGTTAGTTAACATAGAAAAGTGTCTTCGTATTTCCTTGTTTTAATGCACTATTTAAAATATACATAGTGTACCCCCTAATTGACCTATAATTATTTCCTGTGGTAGGGTGCACTATTACCCTGTAATATAATACCTGGTCCAATTTAAATATTATGGGTCAATATTAAGGTCTGATATTGCGCCTTGCGCTAGTTAACCATTGAAAGATGTCTTTGAATTTTTAAAGCATTTTAGAACGCTTATTTCTTCATTTTAAGCTTCTCAGAACACTTTATTTCGCATAGGCATACATAGTAAAATTTAGGGTCACGCTGTGTACCCCCTAAATGACCTATAATTATTTCCTGTGGTAGGGTACATTATTACCCTGTAATATAATACGTGGTCCAATTTAAAAATTATAGGTCAATATTAAGGTCCGATACCGTGCCGTTAGTTAACATAGAAAAATGTCTTTGAATTTTTAAAGCATTTTAGAACGCTTATTTCCTCATTTTAAGCTTCTCAGAACACTTTATTTCGCATAGGCATACATAGTAAAATTTAGGGTCACGCTGTGTACCCCCTAAATGACCTATAATTAATTCCTGTGGTAGGGTACACTATTACCCTGTAATATAATACGTGGTCCAATGTAAAAATTATAGGTCAATATTAAGTTCCGATACCGTGCCGTTAGTTAACATTGAAAAATGTCTTCGTATTTCCTTGTTTTAATGCACTATTTAAAATATACATAGTGTACCCCCTAATTGACCTATAATTATTTCCTGTGGTAGGGTACACTATTACCCTGTAATACAATACCTTGTTCAATTTAAATATTATGGGTCAATATTAAGGTTTGATATTGCGCCTTGCGTTAGTTAACCATTGAAAGATGTCTTTGAATTTTTAAAGCATTTTAGAACGCTTATTTCTTCATTTTAAGCTTCTCAGAACACTTTATTTCGCATAGGCATACATAGTAAACTTTAGGGTCACGCTGTGTACCCCCTAATTGACCTATAATTATTTCCTGTGGTAGGGTACACTATTACCCTGTAATATAATAGGTGGTCCAATTTAAAAATTATAGGTCAATATTAAGGTCCGATACCGTGCCGTTAGTTAGCATAGAAAAATGTCTTTGAATTTTAAAAGCATTTTAGAACGCTTATTTCCTCATTTTAAGCTTCTCAGAACACTTTATTTCGCATAGGCATACATAGTAAAATTTAGGGTCACGCTGTGTACCCCCTAAATGACCTATAATTATTTCCTGTGGTAGGGCACACTATTACCCTGTAATATAATACGTGGTCCAATTTAAAAATTATAGGTCAATATTAAGGTCCGATACCGTGCCGTTAGTTAACATAGAAAAATGTCTTTGAATTTTTAAAGCATTTTAGAACGCTTATTTCCTCATTTTAAGCTTCTCAGAACACTTTATTTCGCATAGGCATACATAGTAAACTTTAGGGTCACTCTGTGTACCCCCTAATTGACCTATAATTATTTCCTGTGGTAGGGTACACTATAACCCTGTAATATAATACGTGGTCCAATTTAAAAATTATAGGTCAATATTAAGGTCCGATACCGTGCCGTTAGTTAACATAGAAAAGTGTCTTCGTATTTTCTTGTTTTAATGCACTATTTAAAACATACATAGTGTACCCCCTAATTGACCTATAATTATTTCCTGTTGTAGGGTACACTATTACCCTGTAATATAATACCTGGTCCAATTGAAATATTATGGTTCCATATTAAGGTCTGATATCGCGCCTTGTGTTAGTTAACCATTGAAAGATGTCTTTGAATTTTTAAAGCATTTTAGAACGCTTATTTCTTCATTTTAAGCTTCTCAGAACACTCTATTTCGCATAGGCATACATAGTAAGTTTTAGGGTCATGCTGTGTACCACCTAATTGACCTATAATTATTTCCTGTGGTAAGGTACACTATTACCCTGTAATATAATACGTGGTACAATTTAAAAATTATAGGTCAATATTAAGGTCCGATACCGTGCCGTTAGTTAACATAGAAAAGTGTCTTCGTATTTCCTTGTTTTAATGCACTATTTAAAATATACATAGTGTACCCCCTAATTGACCTATAATTATTTCCTGTGGTAGGGTGCACTATTACCCTGTAATATAATACCTGGTCCAATTTAAATATTATGGGTCAATATTAAGGTCTGATATTGCGCCTTGCGCTAGTTAACCATTGAAAGATGTCTTTGAATTTTTAAAGCATTTTAGAACCCTTATTTCTTCATTTTAAGCTTCTCAGAACACTTTATTTCGCATAGGCATACATAGTAAAATTTAGGGTCACGCTGTGTACCCCCTAAATGACCTATAATTATTTCCTGTGGTAGGGCACACTATTACCCTGTAATATAATACGTGGTCCAATTTAAAAATTATAGGTCAATATTAAGGTCCGATACCGTGCCGTTAGTTAGCATAGAAAAATGTCTTTGAATTTTTAAAGCATTTTAGAACGCTTATTTCCTCATTTTAAGCTTCTCAGAACACTTCATTTCGCATAGGCATACATAGAAAACTTTAGGGTCACTCTGCGTACCCCCTAATTGACCTATAATTATTTCCTGTGGTAGGGTACACTATAACCCTGTAATATAATACGTGGTCCAATTTAAAAATTATAGGTCAATATTAAGGTCCGATACCGTGCCGTTAGTTAACATAGAAAAGTGTCTTCGTATTTTCTTGTTTTAATGCACTATTTAAAACATACATAGTGTACCCCCTAATTGACCTATAATTATTTCCTGTTGTAGGGTACACTATTACCCTGTAATATAATACCTGGTCCAATTGAAATATTATGGTTCCATATTAAGGTCTGATATCGCGCCTTGCGTTAGATAACCATTGAAAGATGTCTTTGAATTTTTAAAGCATTTTAGAACGCTTATTTCTTCATTTTAAGCTTCTCAGAACACTCTATTTCGCATAGGCATACATAGTAAGTTTTAGGGTCATGCTGTGTACCACCTAATTGACCTATAATTATTTCCTGTGGTAAGGTACACTATTACCCTGTAATATAATACGTGGTACAATTTAAAAATTATAGGTCAATATTAAGGTCCGATACCGTGCCGTTAGTTAACATAGAAAAGTGTCTTCGTATTTCCTTGTTTTAATGCACTATTTAAAATATACATAGTGTACCCCCTAATTGACCTATAATTATTTCCTGTGGTAGGGTGCACTATTACCCTGTAATATAATACCTGGTCCAATTTAAATATTATGGGTCAATATTAAGGTCTGATATTGCGCCTTGCGCTAGTTAACCATTGAAAGATGTCTTTGAATTTTTAAAGCATTTTAGAACCCTTATTTCTTCATTTTAAGCTTCTCAGAACACTTTATTTCGCATAGGCATACATAGTAAAATTTAGGGTCACGCTGTGTACCCCCTAAATGACCTATAATTATTTCCTGTGGTAGGGCACACTATTACCCTGTAATATAATACGTGGTCCAATTTAAAAATTATAGGTCAATATTAAGGTCCGATACCGTGCCGTTAGTCAGCATAGAAAAATGTCTTTGAATTTTTAAAGCATTTTAGAACGCTTATTTCCTCATTTTAAGCTTCTCAGAACACTTCATTTCGCATAGGCATACATAGAAAACTTTAGGGTCATGCTGTGTACCACCTAATTGACCTATAATTATTTCCTGTGGTAAGGTACACTATTACCCTGTAATATAATACGTGGTACAATTTAAAAATTATAGGTCAATATTAAGGTCCGATACCGTGCCGTTAGTTAACATAGAAAAGTGTCTTCGTATTTCCTTGTTTTAATGCACTATTTAAAATATACATAGTGTACCCCCTAATTGACCTATAATTATTTCCTGTGGTAGGGTGCACTATTACCCTGTAATATAATACCAGGTCCAATTTAAATATTATGGGTCAATATTAAGGTCTGATATTGCGCCTTGCGCTAGTTAACCATTGAAAGATGTCTTTGAATTTTTAAAGCATTTTAGAACGCTTATTTCTTCATTTTAAGCTTCTCAGAACACTTTATTTCGCATAGGCATACATAGTAAAATTTAGGGTCACGCTGTGTACCCCCTAAATGACCTATAATTATTTCCTGTGGTAGGGTACATTATTACCCTGTAATATAATACGTGGTCCAATTTAAAAATTATAGGTCAATATTAAGGTCCGATACCGTGCCGTTAGTTAACATAGAAAAATGTCTTTGAATTTTTAAAGCATTTTAGAACGCTTATTTCCTCATTTTAAGCTTCTCAGAACACTTTATTTCGCATAGGCATACATAGTAAAATTTAGGGTCACGCTGTGTACCCCCTAAATGACCTATAATTAATTCCTGTGGTAGGGTACACTATTACCCTGTAATATAATACGTGGTCCAATGTAAAAATTATAGGTCAATATTAAGTTCCGATACCGTGCCGTTAGTTAACATTGAAAAATGTCTTCGTATTTCCTTGTTTTAATGCACTATTTAAAATATACATAGTGTACCCCCTAATTGACCTATAATTATTTCCTGTGGTAGGGTACACTATTACCCTGTAATACAATACCTTGTTCAATTTAAATATTATGGGTCAATATTAAGGTTTGATATTGCGCCTTGCGTTAGTTAACCATTGAAAGATGTCTTTGAATTTTTAAAGCATTTTAGAACGCTTATTTCTTCATTTTAAGCTTCTCAGAACACTTTATTTCGCATAGGCATACATAGTAAACTTTAGGGTCACGCTGTGTACCCCCTAATTGACCTATAATTATTTCCTGTGGTAGGGTACACTATTACCCTGTAATATAATAGGTGGTCCAATTTAAAAATTATAGGTCAATATTAAGGTCCGATACCGTGCCGTTAGTTAGCATAGAAAAATGTCTTTGAATTTTAAAAGCATTTTAGAACGCTTATTTCCTCATTTTAAGCTTCTCAGAACACTTTATTTCGCATAGGCATACATAGTAAAATTTAGGGTCACGCTGTGTACCCCCTAAATGACCTATAATTATTTCCTGTGGTAGGGCACACTATTACCCTGTAATATAATACGTGGTCCAATTTAAAAATTATAGGTCAATATTAAGGTCCGATACCGTGCCGTTAGTTAACATAGAAAAATGTCTTTGAATTTTTAAAGCATTTTAGAACGCTTATTTCCTCATTTTAAGCTTCTCAGAACACTTTATTTCGCATAGGCATACATAGTAAACTTTAGGGTCACTCTGTGTACCCCCTAATTGACCTATAATTATTTCCTGTGGTAGGGTACACTATAACCCTGTAATATAATACGTGGTCCAATTTAAAAATTATAGGTCAATATTAAGGTCCGATACCGTGCCGTTAGTTAACATAGAAAAGTGTCTTCGTATTTTCTTGTTTTAATGCACTATTTAAAACATACATAGTGTACCCCCTAATTGACCTATAATTATTTCCTGTTGTAGGGTACACTATTACCCTGTAATATAATACCTGGTCCAATTGAAATATTATGGTTCCATATTAAGGTCTGATATCGCGCCTTGTGTTAGTTAACCATTGAAAGATGTCTTTGAATTTTTAAAGCATTTTAGAACGCTTATTTCTTCATTTTAAGCTTCTCAGAACACTCTATTTCGCATAGGCATACATAGTAAGTTTTAGGGTCATGCTGTGTACCACCTAATTGACCTATAATTATTTCCTGTGGTAAGGTACACTATTACCCTGTAATATAATACGTGGTACAATTTAAAAATTATAGGTCAATATTAAGGTCCGATACCGTGCCGTTAGTTAACATAGAAAAGTGTCTTCGTATTTCCTTGTTTTAATGCACTATTTAAAATATACATAGTGTACCCCCTAATTGACCTATAATTATTTCCTGTGGTAGGGTGCACTATTACCCTGTAATATAATACCTGGTCCAATTTAAATATTATGGGTCAATATTAAGGTCTGATATTGCGCCTTGCGCTAGTTAACCATTGAAAGATGTCTTTGAATTTTTAAAGCATTTTAGAACCCTTATTTCTTCATTTTAAGCTTCTCAGAACACTTTATTTCGCATAGGCATACATAGTAAAATTTAGGGTCACGCTGAGTACCCCCTAAATGACCTATAATTATTTCCTGTGGTAGGGCACACTATTACCCTGTAATATAATACGTGGTCCAATTTAAAAATTATAGGTCAATATTAAGGTCCGATACCGTGCCGTTAGTTAGCATAGAAAAATGTCTTTGAATTTTTAAAGCATTTTAGAACGCTTATTTCCTCATTTTAAGCTTCTCAGAACACTTCATTTCGCATAGGCATACATAGAAAACTTTAGGGTCACTCTGCGTACCCCCTAATTGACCTATAATTATTTCCTGTTTTAGGGTACACTATAACCCTGTAATATAACACGTGGTCCAATTTAAAAATTATAGGTCAATATTAAGGTCCGATACCGTGCCGTTAGTTAACATAGAAAAGTGTCTTCGTATTTTCTTGTTTTAATGCACTATTTAAAACATAAATAGTGTACCCCCTAATTGACCTATAATTATTTCCTGTTGTAGGGTACACTATTACCCTGTAATATAATACCTGGTCCAATTGAAATATTATGGTTCCATATTAAGGTCTGATATCGCGCCTTGCGTTAGATAACCATTGAAAGATGTCTTTGAATTTTTAAAGCATTTTAGAACGCTTATTTCTTCATTTTAAGCTTCTCAGAACACTCTATTTCGCATAGGCATACATAGTAAATTTTAGGGTCATGCTGTGTACCACCTAATTGACCTATAATTATTTCCTGTGGTAAGGTACACTATTACCCTGTAATATAATACGTGGTACAATTTAAAAATTATAGGTCAATATTAAGGTCCGATACCGTGCCGTTAGTTAACATAGAAAAGTGTCTTCGTATTTCCTTGTTTTAATGCACTATTTAAAATATACATAGTGTACCCCCTAATTGACCTATAATTATTTCCTGTGGTAGGGTGCACTATTACCCTGTAATATAATACCTGGGCCAATTTAAATATTATGGGTCAATATTAAGGTCTGATATTGCGTCTTGCGCTAGTTAACCATTGAAAGATGTCTTTGAATTTTTAAAGCATTTTAGAACGCTTATTTCTTCATTTTAAGCTTCTCAGAACACTTTATTTCACATAGGCATACATAGTAAAATTTAGGGTCACGCTGTGTACCCCCTAAATGACCTATAATTATTTCCTGTGGTAGGGCACACTATTACCCTGTAGTATAATACGTGGTCCAATTTAAAAATTATAGGTCAATATTAAGATCCGATACCGTGCCGTTAGTTAACATAGAAAAATGTCTTTGAATTTTTAAAGCATTTTAGAACGCTTATTTCCTCATTTTAAGCTTCTCAGAACACTTTATTTCGCATAGGCATACATAGTAAACTTTAGGGTCACTCTGTGTACCCCCTAATTGACCTATAATTATTTCCTGTGGTAGGGTACACTATAACCCTGTAATATAATACGTGGTCCAATTTAAAAATTATAGGTCAATATTAAGGTCCGATACCGTGCCGTTAGTTAACATAGAAAAGTGTCTTCGTATTTCCTTGTTTTAATGCACTATTTTAAATATACATAGTGTACCCCCTAATTGACCTATAATTATTTCCTGTGGAAGGGTACACTAATACCCTGTAATATAATACCTGGTCCAATTTAAATGTTATGGGTCAATATTAAGGTCTGATATTGCGCCTTGCGTTAGTTAACCATTGAAAGATGTCTTTGAATTTTTAAAGCATTTTAGAACGCTTATTTCTTCATTTTAAGCTTCTCAGAACACTCTATTTCGCATAGGCATACATAGTAAATTTTAGGGTCATGCTGTGTACCACCTAATTGACCTATAATTATTTCCTGTGGTAAGGTACACTATTACCCTGTAATATAATACGTGGTACAATTTAAAAATTATAGGTCAATATTAAGGTCCGATACCGTGCCGTTAGTTAACATAGAAAAGTGTCTTCGTATTTCCTTGTTTTAATGCACTATTTAAAATATACATAGTGTACCCCCTAATTGACCTATAATTATTTCCTGTGGTAGGGTGCACTATTACCCTGTAATATAATACCTGGGCCAATTTAAATATTATGGGTCAATATTAAGGTCTGATATTGCGTCTTGCGCTAGTTAACCATTGAAAGATGTCTTTGAATTTTTAAAGCATTTTAGAACGCTTATTTCTTCATTTTAAGCTTCTCAGAACACTTTATTTCACATAGGCATACATAGTAAAATTTAGGGTCACGCTGTGTACCCCCTAAATGACCTATAATTATTTCCTGTGGTAGGGCACACTATTACCCTGTAGTATAATACGTGGTCCAATTTAAAAATTATAGGTCAATATTAAGATCCGATACCGTGCCGTTAGTTAACATAGAAAAATGTCTTTGAATTTTTAAAGCATTTTAGAACGCTTATTTCCTCATTTTAAGCTTCTCAGAACACTTTATTTCGCATAGGCATACATAGTAAACTTTAGGGTCACTCTGTGTACCCCCTAATTGACCTATAATTATTTCCTGTGGTAGGGTACACTATAACCCTGTAATATAATACGTGGTCCAATTTAAAAATTATAGGTCAATATTAAGGTCCGATACCGTGCCGTTAGTTAACATAGAAAAGTGTCTTCGTATTTCCTTGTTTTAATGCACTATTTTAAATATACATAGTGTACCCCCTAATTGACCTATAATTATTTCCTGTGGAAGGGTACACTAATACCCTGTAATATAATACCTGGTCCAATTTAAATGTTATGGGTCAATATTAAGGTCTGATATTGCGCCTTGCGTTAGTTAACCATTGAAAGATGTCTTTGAATTTTTAAAGCATTTTAGAACGCTTATTTCTTCATTTTAAGCTTCTCAGAACATTCTATTTCGCATAGGCATACATAGTAAATTTTAGGGTCATGCTGTGTACCACCTAATTGACCTATAATTATTTCCTGTGGTAAGGTACACTATTACCCTGTAATATAATACGTGGTACAATTTAAAAATTATAGGTCAATATTAAGGTCCGATACCGTGCCGTTAGTTAACATAGAAAAATGTCTTTGAATTTTTAAAGCATTTTAGAACGCTTATTTCCTCATTTTAAGCTTCTCAGAACACTTTATTTCGCATAGGCATACATAGTAAACTTTAGGGTCACTCTGTGTACCCCCTAATTGACCTATAATTATTTCCTGTGGTAGGGTACACTATAACCCTGTAATATAATACGTGGTCCAATTTAAAAATTATAGGTCAATATTAAGGTCCGATACCGTGCCGTTAGTTAACATAGAAAAGTGTCTTCGTATTTTCTTGTTTTAATGCACTATTTAAAACATACATAGTGTACCCCCTAATTGACCTATAATTATTTCCTGTTGTAGGGTACACTATTACCCTGTAATATAATACCTGGTCCAATTGAAATATTATGGTTCCATATTAAGGTCTGATATCGCGCCTTGTGTTAGTTAACCATTGAAAGATGTCTTTGAATTTTTAAAGCATTTTAGAACGCTTATTTCTTCATTTTAAGCTTCTCAGAACACTCTATTTCGCATAGGCATACATAGTAAGTTTTAGGGTCATGCTGTGTACCACCTAATTGACCTATAATTATTTCCTGTGGTAAGGTACACTATTACCCTGTAATATAATACGTGGTACAATTTAAAAATTATAGGTCAATATTAAGGTCCGATACCGTGCCGTTAGTTAACATAGAAAAGTGTCTTCGTATTTCCTTGTTTTAATGCACTATTTAAAATATACATAGTGTACCCCCTAATTGACCTATAATTATTTCCTGTGGTAGGGTGCACTATTACCCTGTAATATAATACCTGGTCCAATTTAAATATTATGGGTCAATATTAAGGTCTGATATTGCGCCTTGCGCTAGTTAACCATTGAAAGATGTCTTTGAATTTTTAAAGCATTTTAGAACCCTTATTTCTTCATTTTAAGCTTCTCAGAACACTTTATTTCGCATAGGCATACATAGTAAAATTTAGGGTCACGCTGTGTACCCCCTAAATGACCTATAATTATTTCCTGTGGTAGGGCACACTATTACCCTGTAATATAATACGTGGTCCAATTTAAAAATTATAGGTCAATATTAAGGTCCGATACCGTGCCGTTAGTTAGCATAGAAAAATGTCTTTGAATTTTTAAAGCATTTTAGAACGCTTATTTCCTCATTTTAAGCTTCTCAGAACACTTCATTTCGCATAGGCATACATAGAAAACTTTAGGGTCACTCTGCGTACCCCCTAATTGACCTAAAATTATTTCCTTTGGTAGGGTACACTATAACCCTGTAATATAATACGTGGTCCAATTTAAAAATTATAGGTCAATATTAAGGTCCGATACCGTGCCGTTAGTTAACATAGAAAAGTGTCTTCGTATTTTCTTGTTTTAATGCACTATTTAAAACATACATAGTGTACCCCCTAATTGACCTATAATTATTTCCTGTTGTAGGGTACACTATTACCCTGTAATATAATACCTGGTCCAATTGAAATATTATGGTTCCATATTAAGGTCTGATATCGCGCCTTGCGTTAGATAACCATTGAAAGATGTCTTTGAATTTTTAAAGCATTTTAGAACGCTTATTTCTTCATTTTAAGCTTCTCAGAACACTCTATTTCGCATAGGCATACATAGTAAGTTTTAGGGTCATGCTGTGTACCACCTAATTGACCTATAATTATTTCCTGTGGTAAGGTACACTATTACCCTGTAATATAATACGTGGTACAATTTAAAAATTATAGGTCAATATTAAGGTCCGATACCGTGCCGTTAGTTAACATAGAAAAGTGTCTTCGTATTTCCTTGTTTTAATGCACTATTTAAAATATACATAGTGTACCCCCTAATTGACCTATAATTATTTCCTGTGGTAGGGTGCACTATTACCCTGTAATATAATACCTGGTCCAATTTAAATATTATGGGTCAATATTAAGGTCTGATATTGCGCCTTGCGCTAGTTAACCATTGAAAGATGTCTTTGAATTTTTAAAGCATTTTAGAACCCTTATTTCTTCATTTTAAGCTTCTCAGAACACTTTATTTCGCATAGGCATACATAGTAAAATTTAGGGTCACGCTGTGTACCCCCTAAATGACCTATAATTATTTCCTGTGGTAGGGCACACTATTACCCTGTAATATAATACGTGGTCCAATTTAAAAATTATAGGTCAATATTAAGGTCCGATACCGTGCCGTTAGTTAGCATAGAAAAATGTCTTTGAATTTTTAAAGCATTTTAGAACGCTTATTTCCTCATTTTAAGCTTCTCAGAACACTTCATTTCGCATAGGCATACATAGAAAACTTTAGGGTCACTCTGCGTACCCCCTAATTGACCTATAATTATTTCCTGTTTTAGGGTACACTATAACCCTGTAATATAATACGTGGTCCAATTTAAAAATTATAGGTCAATATTAAGGTCCGATACCGTGCCGTTAGTTAACATAGAAAAGTGTCTTCGTATTTTCTTGTTTTAATGCACTATTTAAAACATACATAGTGTACCCCCTAATTGACCTATAATTATTTCCTGTTGTAGGGTACACTATTACCCTGTAATATAATACCTGGTCCAATTGAAATATTATGGTTCCATATTAAGGTCTGATATCGCGCCTTGCGTTAGATAACCATTGAAAGATGTCTTTGAATTTTTAAAGCATTTTAGAACGCTTATTTCTTCATTTTAAGCTTCTCAGAACACTCTATTTCGCATAGGCATACATAGTAAATTTTAGGGTCATGCTGTGTACCACCTAATTGACCTATAATTATTTCCTGTGGTAAGGTACACTATTACCCTGTAATATAATACGTGGTACAATTTAAAAATTATAGGTCAATATTAAGGTCCGATACCGTGCCGTTAGTTAACATAGAAAAGTGTCTTCGTATTTCCTTGTTTTAATGCACTATTTAAAATATACATAGTGTACCCCCTAATTGACCTATAATTATTTCCTGTGGTAGGGTGCACTATTACCCTGTAATATAATACCTGGGCCAATTTAAATATTATGGGTCAATATTAAGGTCTGATATTGCGTCTTGCGCTAGTTAACCATTGAAAGATGTCTTTGAATTTTTAAAGCATTTTAGAACGCTTATTTCTTCATTTTAAGCTTCTCAGAACACTTTATTTCACATAGGCATACATAGTAAAATTTAGGGTCACGCTGTGTACCCCCTAAATGACCTATAATTATTTCCTGTGGTAGGGCACACTATTACCCTGTAATATAATACGTGGTCCAATTTAAAAATTATAGGTCAATATTAAGATCCGATACCGTGCCGTTAGTTAACATAGAAAAATGTCTTTGAATTTTTAAAGCATTTTAGAACGCTTATTTCCTCATTTTAAGCTTCTCAGAACACTTTATTTCGCATAGGCATACATAGTAAACTTTAGGGTCACTCTGTGTACCCCCTAATTGACCTATAATTATTTCCTGTGGTAGGGTACACTATAACCCTGTAATATAATACGTGGTCCAATTTAAAAATTATAGGTCAATATTAAGGTCCGATACCGTGCCGTTAGTTAACATAGAAAAGTGTCTTCGTATTTCCTTGTTTTAATGCACTATTTAAAATATACATAGTGTACCCCCTAATTGACCTATAATTATTTCCTGTGGAAGGGTACACTAATACCCTGTAATATAATACCTGGTCCAATTTAAATGTTATGGGTCAATATTAAGGTCTGATATTGCGCCTTGCGTTAGTTAACCATTGAAAGATGTCTTTGAATTTTTAAAGCATTTTAGAACGCTTATTTCTTCATTTTAAGCTTCTCAGAACATTCTATTTCGCATAGGCATACATAGTAAATTTTAGGGTCATGCTGTGTACCACCTAATTGACCTATAATTATTTCCTGTGGTAAGGTACACTATTACCCTGTAATATAATACGTGGTCCAGTTTAAAAATTATAGGTCAATATTAAGGTCCGATACCGTGCCGTTAGTTAACATAGAAAAGTGTCTTCGTATTTCCTTGTTTTAATGCACTATTTAAAATATACATAGTGTATCCCCTAATTGACCTATAATTATTTCCTGTGGTAGGGTACACTATTACCCTGTAATATAATACCTGGTCCAATTTAAATATTATGGGTCAATATTAAGGTCTGATATTGAGCCTTGCGTTAGTTAACCATTGAAAGATGTCTTTGAATTTTTAAAGCATTTTTGAACGCTTATTTCTTCATTTTAAGCATCTCAGAACACTCTATTTCGCATAGGCATACATAGTAAAATTTAGGGTCACGCTGTGTACCCCCTAAATGACCTATAATTATTTCCTGTGGTAGGGTACACTATTTCCCTGTAATATAATACGTGGTCCAATTTAAAAATTATAGGTCAATATTAAGGTCCGATACCGTGCCGTTAGTTAACATAGAAAAATGTTTTTGAATTTTTAAAGCATTTTAGAACGCTTATTTCCTCATTTTAAGCTTCTCAGAACACTTTATTTCGCATAGGCATACATAGTAAACTTTAGGGTCACTCTGTGTACCCCCTAATTGACCTATAATTATTTCCTGTGGTAGGGTACACTATAACCCTGTAATATAATACGTGGTCCAATTTAAAAATTATAGGTCAATATTAATGTCCGATACCGTGCCGTTAGTTAACATAGAAAAGTGTCTTCGTATTTTCTTGTTTTAATGCACTATTTAAAACATACATAGTGTACCCCCTAATTGACCTATAATTATTTCCTGTTGTAGGGTACACTATTACCCTGTAATATAATACCTGGTCCAATTGAAATATTATGGTTCCATATTAAGGTCTGATATCGCGCCTTGCGTTAGTTAACCATTGAAAGATGTCTTTGAATTTTTAAAGCATTTTAGAACGCTTATTTCTTCATTTTAAGCTTCTCAGAACACTCTATTTCGCATAGGCATACATAGTAAATTTTAGGGTCATGCTGTGTACCACCTAATTGACCTATAATTATTTCCTGTGGTAAGGTACACTATTACCCTGTAATATAATACGTGGTACAATTTAAAAATTATAGGTCAATATTAAGGTCCGATACCGTGCCGTTAGTTAACATAGAAAAGTGTCTTCGTATTTCCTTGTTTTAATGCACTATTTAAAATATACATAGTGTACCCCCTAATTGACCTATAATTATTTCCTGTGGTAGGGTGCACTATTACCCTGTAATATAATACCTGGTCCAATTTAAATATTATGGGTCAATATTAAGGTCTGATATTGCGCCTTGCGCTAGTTAACCATTGAAAGATGTCTTTGAATTTTTAAAGCATTTTAGAACGCTTATTTCTTCATTTTAAGCTTCTCAGAACACTTTATTTCGCATAGGCATACATAGTAAAATTTAGGGTCTCGCTGTGTACCCCCTAAATGACCCATAATTATTTCCTGTGGTAGGGTACATTATTACCCTGTAATATAATACGTGGTCCAATTTAAAAATTATAGGTCAATATTAAGGTCCGATACCGTGCCGTTAGTTAACATAGAAAAATGTCTTTGAATTTTTAAAGCATTTTAGAACGCTTATTTCCTCATTTTAAGCTTCTCAGAACACTTTATTTCGCATAGGCATACATAGTAAAATTTAGGGTCACGCTGTGTACCCCCTAAATGACCTATAATTAATTCCTGTGGTAGGGTACACCATTACCCTGTAATATAATACGTGGTCCAATGTAAAAATTATAGGTCAATATTAAGTTCCGATACCGTGCCGTTAGTTAACATTGAAAAATGTCTTCGTATTTCCTTGTTTTAATGCACTATTTAAAATATACATAGTGTACCCCCTAATTGACCTATAATTATTTCCTGTGGTAGGGTACACTATTACCCTGTAATACAATACCTTGTTCAATTTAAATATTATGGGTCAATATTAAGGTTTGATATTGCGCCTTGCGTTAGTTAACCATTGAAAGATGTCTTTGAATTTTTAAAGCATTTTAGAACGCTTATTTCTTCATTTTAAGCTTCTCAGAACACTTTATTTCGCATAGGCATACATAGTAAACTTTAGGGTCACGCTGTGTACCCCCTAATTGACCTATAATTATTTCCTGTGGTAGGGTACACTATTACCCTGTAATATAATAGGTGGTCCAATTTAAAAATTATAGGTAACATTAAGGTCCGATACCGTGCCGTTAGTTAGCATAGAAAAATGTCTTTGAATTTTAAAAGCATTTTAGAACGCTTATTTCCTCATTTTAAGCTTCTCAGAACACTTTATTTCGCATAGGCATACATAGTAAACTTTAGGGTCACACTGTGTACCCCCTAATTGACCTATAATTATTTCCTGTGGTAGGGTACACTATTACCCTGTAATATAATACGTGGTCCAATTTAAAAATTATGGGTCAATATTAAGGTCCGATACCGTGCCGTTAGTTAACATAGAAAAGTGTCTTCGTATTTCCTTGTTTTAATGCACTATTTAAAATATACATAGTGTACCCCTAATTGACCTATAATTATTTCCTGTGGTAGGGTGCACTATTAAGCTGTAATATAATACCTGGTCCAATTTAAATATTATGGGTCAATATTAAGGTCTGATATTGCGCCTTGCGCTAGTTAACCATTGAAAGATGTCTTTGAATTTTTAAAGCATTTTAGAACGCTTATTTCTTCATTTTAAGCTTCTCAGAACACTTTATTTCGCATAGGCATACATAGTAAAATTTAGGGTCACGCTGTGTACCCCCTAAATGACCTATAATTATTTCCTGTGGTAGGGCACACTATTACCCTGTAATATAATACGTGGTCCAATTTAAAAATTATAGGTCAATATTAAGGTCCGATACCGTGCCGTTAGTTAACATAGAAAAATGTCTTTGAATTTTTAAAGCATTTTAGAACGCTTATTTCCTCATTTTAAGCTTCTCAGAACACTTTATTTCGCATAGGCATACATAGTAAACTTTAGGGTCACTCTGTGTACCCCCTAATTGACCTATAATTATTTCCTGTGGTAGGGTACACTATAACCCTGTAATATAATACGTGGTCCAGTTTAAAAATTATAGGTCAATATTAAGGTCCGATACCGTGCCGTTAGTTAACATAGAAAAGTGTCTTCGTATTTCCTTGTTTTAATGCACTATTTAAAATATACATAGTGTATCCCCTAATTGACCTATAATTATTTCCTGTGGTAGGGTACACTATTACCCTGTAATATAATACCTGGTCCAATTTAAATATTATGGGTCAATATTAAGGTCTGATATTGCGCCTTGCGTTAGTTAACCATTGAAAGATGTCTTTGAATTTTTAAAGCATTTTTGAACGCTTATTTCTTCATTTTAAGCATCTCAGAACACTCTATTTCGCATAGGCATACATAGTAAAATTTAGGGTCACGCTGTGTACCCCCTAAATGACCTATAATTATTTCCTGTGGTAGGGTGCACTATTTCCCTGTAATATAATACGTGGTCCAATTTAAAAATTATAGGTCAATATTAAGGTCCGATACCGTGCCGTTAGTTAACATAGAAAAATGTCTTTGAATTTTTAAAGCATTTTAGAACGCTTATTTCCTCATTTTAAGCTTCTCAGAACACTTTATTTCGCATAGGCATACATAGTAAACTTTAGGGTCACTCTGTGTACCCCCTAATTGACCTATAATTATTTCCTGTGGTAGGGTACACTATAACTCTGTAATATAATACGTGGTCTAATTTAAAAATTATAGGTCAATATTAAGGTCCGATACCGTGCCGTTAGTTAACATAGAAAAGTGTCTTCGTATTTTCTTGTTTTAATGCACTATTTAAAACATACATAGTGTACCCCCTAATTGACCTATAATTATTTCCTGTTGTAGGGTACACTATTACCCTGTAATATAATACCTGGTCCAATTGAAATATTATGGTTCCATATTAAGGTCTGATATCGCGCCTTGCGTTAGTTAACCATTGAAAGATGTCTTTGAATTTTTGAAGCATTTTAGAACGCTTATTTCTTCATTTTAAGCTTCTCAGAACACTCTATTTCGCATAGGCATACATAGTAAGTTTTAGGGTCATGCTGTGTACCACCTAATTGACCTATAATTATTTCCTGTGGTAAGGTACACTATTACCCTGTAATATAATACGTGGTACAATTTAAAAATTATAGGTCAATATTAAGGTCCGATACCGTGCCGTTAGTTAACATAGAAAAGTGTCTTCGTATTTCCTTGTTTTAATGCACTATTTAAAATATACATAGTGTACCCCCTAATTGACCTATAATTATTTCCTGTGGTAGGGTGCACTATTACCCTGTAATATAATACCTGGTCCAATTTAAATATTATGGGTCAATATTAAGGTCTGATATTGCGCCTTGCGCTAGTTAACCATTGAAAGATGTCTTTGAATTTTTAAAGCATTTTAGAACGCTTATTTCTTCATTTTAAGCTTCTCAGAACACTTTATTTCGCATAGGCATACATAGTAAAATTTAGGGTCACGCTGTGTACCCCCTAAATGACCTATAATTATTTCCTGTGGTAGGGTACATTATTACCCTGTAATATAATACGTGGTCCAATTTAAAAATTATAGGTCAATATTAAGGTCCGATACCGTGCCGTTAGTTAACATAGAAAAATGTCTTTGAATTTTTAAAGCATTTTAGAACGCTTATTTCCTCATTTTGAGCTTCTCAGAACACTTTATTTCGCATAGGCATACATAGTAAAATTTAGGGTCACGCTGTGTACCCCCTAAATGACCTATAATTAATTCCTGTGGTAGGGTACACTATTACCCTGTAATATAATACGTGGTCCAATGTAAAAATTATAGGTCAATATTAAGTTCCGATACCGTGCCGTTAGTTAACATTGAAAAATGTCTTCGTATTTCCTTGTTTTAATGCACTATTTAAAATATACATAGTGTACCCCCTAATTGACCTATAATTATTTCCTGTGGTAGGGTACACTATTACCCTGTAATACAATACCTTGTTCAATTTAAATATTATGGGTCAATATTAAGGTTTGATATTGCGCCTTGCGTTAGTTAACCATTGAAAGATGTCTTTGAATTTTTAAAGCATTTTAGAACGCTTATTTCTTTATTTTAAGCTTCTCAGAACACTTTATTTCGCATAGGCATACATAGTAAACTTTAGGGTCACGCTGTGTACCCCCTAATTGACCTATAATTATTTCCTGTGGTAGGGTACACTATTACCCTGTAATATAATAGGCGGTCCAATTTAAAAATTATAGGTCAATATTAAGGTCCGATACCGTGCCGTTAGTTAGCATAGAAAAATGTCTTTGAATTTTAAAAGCATTTTAGAACGCTTATTTCCTCATTTTAAGCTTCTCAGAACACTTTATTTCGCATAGGCATACATAGTAAACTTTAGGGTCACACTGTGTACCCCCTAATTGACCTATAATTATTTCCTGTGGTAGGGTACACTATTACCCTGTAATATAATACGTGGTCCAATTTAAAAATTATGGGTCAATATTAAGGTCCGATACCGTGCCGTTAGTTAACATAGAAAAGTGTCTTCGTATTTCCTTGTTTTAATGCACAATTTAAAATATACATAGTGTACCCCCTAATTGACCTATAATTATTTCCTGTGGTAGGGTACACTATTACTCTGTAATATAATACCTGGTCCAATTTAAATGTTATGGGTCAATATTAAGGTCTGATATTGCGCCTTGCGTTAGTTAACCATTGAAAGATGTCTTTGAATTTTTAAAGCATTTTAGAACGCTTATTTCTTCATTTTAAGCTTCTCAGAACACTCTATTTCGCATAGGCATACATAGTAAATTTTAGGGTCATGCTGTGTACCACCTAATTGACCTATAATTATTTCCTGTGGTAAGGTACACTATTACCCTGTAATATAATACGTGGTCCAGTTTAAAAATTATAGGTCAATATTAAGGTCCGATACCGTGCCGTTAGTTAACATAGAAAAGTGTCTTCGTATTTCCTTGTTTTAATGCACTATTTAAAATATACATAGTGTATCCCCTAATTGACCTATAATTATTTCCTGTGGTAGGGTACACTATTACCCTGTAATATAATACCTGGTCCAATTTAAATATTATGGGTCAATATTAAGGTCTGATATTGCGCCTTGCGCTAGTTAACCATTGAAAGATGTCTTTGAATTTTTAAAGCATTTTTGAACGCTTATTTCTTCATTTTAAGCATCTCAGAACACTCTATTTCGCATAGGCATACATTGTAAAATTTAGGGTCACGCTGTGTACCCCCTAAATGACCTATAATTATTTCCTGTGGTAGGGCACACTATTACCCTGTAACGTAATACGTGGTCCAATTTAAAAATTATAGGTCAATATTAAGGTCCGATACCGTGCCGTTAGTTAACATAGAAAAGTGTCTTCGTATTTTCTTGTTTTAATGCACTATTTAAAACATACATAGTGTACCCCCTAATTGACCTATAATTATTTCCTGTTGTAGGGTACACTATTACCCTGTAATATAATACCTGGTCCAATTGAAATATTATGGTTCCATATTAAGGTCTGATATCGCGCCTTGCGTTAGTTAACCATTGAAAGATGTCTTTGAATTTTTAAAGCATTTTAGAACGCTTATTTCTTCATTTTAAGCTTCTCAGAACACTCTATTTCGCATAGGCATACATAGTAAGTTTTAGGGTCATGCTGTGTACCACCTAATTGACCTATAATTATTTCCTGTGGTAAGGTACACTATTACCCTGTAATATAATACGTGGTACAATTTAAAAATTATAGGTCAATATTAAGGTCCGATACCGTGCCGTTAGTTAACATAGAAAAGTGTCTTCGTATTTCCTTGTTTTAATGCACTATTTAAAATATACATAGTGTACCCCCTAATTGACCTATAATTATTTCCTGTGGTAGGGTGCACTATTATCCTGTAATATAATACCTGGTCCAATTTAAATATTATGGGTCAATATTAAGGTCTGATATTGCGCCTTGCGCTAGTTAACCATTGAAAGATGTCTTTGAATTTTTAAAGCATTTTAGAACCCTTATTTCTTCATTTTAAGCTTCTCAGAACACTTTATTTCGCATAGGCATACATAGTAAAATTTAGGGTCACGCTGTGTACCCCCTAAATGACCTATAATTATTTCCTGTGGTAGGGCACACTATTACCCTGTAATATAATACGTGGTCCAATTTAAAAATTATAGGTCAATATTAAGGTCCGATACCGTGCCGTTAGTTAGCATAGAAAAATGTCTTTGAATTTTTAAAGCATTTTAGAACGCTTATTTCCTCATTTTAAGCTTCTCAGAACACTTCATTTCGCATAGGCATACATAGAAAACTTTAGGGTCACTCTGCGTACCCCCTAATTGACCTATAATTATTTCCTGTGGTAGGGTACACTATAACCCTGTAATATAATACGTGGTCCAATTTAAAAATTATAGGTCAATATTAAGGTCCGATACCGTGCCGTTAGTTAACATAGAAAAGCGTCTTCGTATTTTCTTGTTTTAATGCACTATTTAAAACATACATAGTGTACCCCCTAATTGACCTATAATTATTTCCTGTTGTATGGTACACTATTACCCTGTAATATAATACCTGGTCCAATTGAAATATTATGGTTCCATATTAAGGTCTGATATCGCGCCTTGCGTTAGTTAACCATTGAAAGATGTCTTTGAATTTTTAAAGCATTTTAGAACGCTTATTTCTTCATTTTAAGCTTCTCAGAACACTCTATTTCGCATAGGCATACATAGTAAATTTTAGGGTCATGCTGTGTACCACCTAATTGACCTATAATTATTTCCTGTGGTAAGGTACACTATTACCCTGTAATATAATACGTGGTACAATTTAAAAATTATAGGTCAATATTAAGGTCCGATACCGTGCCGTTAGTTAACATAGAAAAGTGTCTTCGTATTTCCTTGTTTTAATGCACTATTTAAAATATACATAGTGTACCCCCTAATTGACCTATAATTATTTCCTGTGGTAGGGTGCACTATTACCCTGTAATATAATACCTGGTCCAATTTAAATATTATGGGTCAATATTAAGGTCTGATATTGCGCCTTGCGCTAGTTAACCATTGAAAGATGTTTTTGAATTTTTAAAGCATTTTAGAACGCTTATTTCTTCATTTTAAGCTTCTCAGAACACTTTATTTCGCATAGGCATACATAGTAAAATTTAGGGTCACGCTGTGTACCCCCTAAATGACCTATAATTATTTCCTGTGGTAGGGCACACTATTACCCTGTAATATAATACGTGGTCCAATTTAAAAATTATAGGTCAATATTAAGGTCCGATACCGTGCCGTTAGTTAACATAGAAAAATGTCTTTGAATTTTTAAAGCATTTTAGAACGCTTATTTCCTCATTTTAAGCTTCTCAGAACACTTTATTTCGCATAGGCATACATAGTAAACTTTAGGGTCACTCTGTGTACCCCCTAATTGACCTATAATTATTTCCTGTGGTAGGGTACACTATAACCCTGTAATATAATACGTGGTCCAGTTTAAAAATTATAGGTCAATATTAAGGTCCGATACCGTGCCGTTAGTTAACATAGAAAAGTGTCTTCGTATTTCCTTGTTTTAATGCACTATTTAAAATATACATAGTGTGTCCCCTAATTGACCTATAATTATTTCCTGTGGTAGGGTACACTATTACCCTGTAATATAATACCTGGTCCAATTTAAATATTATGGGTCAATATTAAGGTCCGATATTGCGCCTTGCGTTAGTTAACCATTGAAAGATGTCTTTGAATTTTTAAAGCATTTTAGAACGCTTATTTCTTCATTTTAAGCATCTCAGAACACTCTATTTCGCATAGGCATACATAGTAAACTTTAGGGTCACTCTGTGTACCCCCTAATTGACCTATAATTATTTCCTGTGGTAGGGTACACTATAACCCTGTAATATAATACGTGGTCAAATTTAAAAATTATAGGTCAATATTAAGGTCCGATACCGTGCCGTTAGTTAACATAGAAAAGTGTCTTCGTATTTCCTTGTTTTAATGCACTATTTAAAATATACATAGTGTACCCCCTAATTGACCTATAATTATTTCCTGTGGTAGGGTACACTATTACCCTGTAATATAATACCTGGTCCAATTTAAATATTATGGGTCAATATTAAGGTCTGATATTGCGCCTAGCGTTAGTTAACCATTGAAAGATGTCTTTGAATTTTTAAAGCATTTTAGAACGCTTATTTCTTCATTTTAAGCTTCTCAGAACACTTTATTTCGCATAGGCATACATAGTAAACTTTAGGGTCACGCTGTGTACCCCCTAATTGACCTATAATTATTTCCTGTGGTAGGATACACTATAACCCTGTAATATAATACGTGGTCCAATTTAAAAATTATAGGTCAATATTAAGGTCCGATACCGTGCCGTTAGTTAACATAGAAAAGTGTCTTCGTATTTCCTTGTTTTAATGCACTATTTAAAATATACATAGTGTACCCCCTAATTGACCTATAATTATTTCCTGTGGAAGGGTACACTATTACCCTGTAATATAATACCTTGTTCAATTTAAATATTATGGGTCAATATTAAGGTCTGATATTGCGCCTTGCGTTAGTTAACCATTGAAAGATGTCTTTGGATTTTTAAAGCATTTTAGAACGCTTATTTCTTCATTTTAAGCTTCTCAGAACACTTTATTTCGCATAGGCATACATAGTAAACTTTAGGGTCACGCTGTGTACCCCCTAATTGACCTATAATTATTTCCTGTGGTAGGGTACACTATTACCCTGTAATATAATAGGTGGTCCAATTTAAAAATTATAGGTCAATATTAAGGTCCGATACCGTGCCGTTAGTTAGCATAGAAAAATGTCTTTGAATTTTTAAAGCATTTTAGAACGCTTATTTCCTCATTTTAAGCTTCTCAGAACACTTTATTTCGCATAGGCATACATAGTAAACTTTAGGGTCACTCTGCGTACCCCCTAATTGACCTATAACTATTTCCTGTGGTAGGGTACACTATAACCCTGTAATATAATACGTGGTCCAATTTACAAATTATAGGTCAATATTAAGGTCCGATACCGTGCCGTTAGTTAACATAGAAAAGTGTCTTCGTATTTCCTTGTTTTAATGCACTATTTAAAATATACATAGTGTACCCCCTAATTGACCTATAATTATTTCCTGTGGTAGGGTACACTATTACCCTGTAATATAATACCTGGTCCAATTTAAATATTATGGGTCAATATTAAGGTCTGATATTGCGCCTTGCGTTAGTTAACCATTGAAAGATGTCTTTGAATTTTTAAAGCATTTTTGAACTCTTATTTCTTCATTTTAAGCATCTCAGAACACTCTATTTCGCATAGGCATACATAGTAAAATTTAGGGTCACGCTGTGTACCCCCTAAATGACCTATAATTATTTCCTGTGGTAGGGTACACTATTTCCCTGTAATATAATACGTGGTCCAATTTAAAAATTATAGGTCAATATTAAGGTCCGATACCGTGCCGTTAGTTAACATAGAAAAATGTCTTTGAATTTTTAAAGCATTTTAGAACGCTTATTTCCTCATTTTAAGCTTCTCAGAACACTTTATTTCGCATAGGCATACATAGTAAACTTTAGGGTCACTCTGTGTACCCCCTAATTGACCTATAATTATTTCCTGTGGTAGGGTACACTATAACCCTGTAATATAATACGTGGTCCAGTTTAAAAATTATAGGTCAATATTAAGGTCCGATACCGTGCCGTTAGTTAACATAGAAAAGTGTCTTCGTATTTCCTTGTTTTAATGCACTATTTAAAATATACATAGTGTATCCCCTAATTGACCTATAATTATTTCCTGTGGTAGGGTACACTATTACCCTGTAATATAATACCTGGTCCAATTTAAATATTATGGGTCAATATTAAGGTCTGATATTGCGCCTTGCGTTAGTTAACCATTGAAAGATGTCTTTGAATTTTTAAAGCATTTTAGAACGCTTATTTCTTCATTTTAAGCATCTCAGAACACTCTATTTCGCATAGGCATATATAGTAAACTTTAGGGTCACTCTGTGTACCCCCTAATTGACCTATAATTATTTCCTGTGGTAGGGTACACTATAACCCTGTAATATAATACGTGGTCAAATTTAAAAATTATAGGTCAATATTAAGGTCCGATACCGTGCCGTTAGTTAACATAGAAAAGTGTCTTCGTATTTCCTTGTTTTAATGCACTATTTAAAATATACATAGTGTACCCCCTAATTGACCTATAATTATTTCCTGTGGTAGGGTACACTATTACCCTGTAATATATTACCTGGTCCAATTTAAATATTATGGGTCAATATTAAGGTCTGATATTGCGCCTAGCGTTAGTTAACTATTGAAAGATGTCTTTGAATTTTTAAAGCATTTTAGAACGCTTATTTCTTCATTTTAAGCTTCTCAGAACACTTTATTTCGCATAGGCATACATAGTAAACTTTAGGGTCACGCTGTGTACCCCCTAATTGACCTATAATTATTTCCTGTGGTAGGATACACTATAACCCTGAAATATAATACGTGGTCCAATTTAAAAATTATAGGTCAATATTAAGGTCCGATACCGTGCCGTTAGTTAACATAGAAAAGTGTCTTCGTATTTCCTTGTTTTAATGCACTATTTAAAATATACATAGTGTACCCCCTAATTGACCTATAATTATTTCCTGTGGAAGGGTACACTATTACCCTGTAATATAATACCTGGTCCAATTTAAATATTATGGGTCAATATTAAGGTCTGATATTGCGCCTTGCGTTAGTTAACCATTGAAAGATGTCTTTGAATTTTTAAAGCATTTTTGAACGCTTATTTCTTCATTTTAAGCATCTCAGAACACTCTATTTCGCATAGGCATACATAGTAAAATTAAGGGTCACGCTGTGTACCCCCTAAATGACCTATAATTAATTCCTGTGGTAGGGTACACTATTACCCTGTAATATAATACGTGGTCCAATGTAAAAATTATAGGTCAATATTAAGTTCCGATACCGTGCTGTTAGTTAACATTGAAAAATGTCGTCGTATTTCCTTGTTTTAATGCACTATTTAAAATATACATAGTGTACCCCCTAATTGACCTATAATTATTTCCTGTGGTAGGGTACACTATTACCCTGTAATACAATACCTTGCTCAATTTAAATATTATGGGTCAATATTAAGGTTTGATATTGCGCCTTGCGTTAGTTAGCCATTGAAAGATGTCTTTGAATTTTTAAAGCATTTTAGAACGCTTATTTCTTCATTTTAAGCTTCTCAGAACACTTTATTTCGCATAGGCATACATAGTAAACTTTAGGGTCACGCTGTGTACCCCCTAATTGACCTATAATTATTTCCTGTGGTAGGGTACACTATTACCCTGTAATATAATAGGTGGTCCAATTTAAAAATTATAGGTCAATATTAAGGTCCGATACCGGGCCGTTAGTTAGCATAGAAAAATGTCTTTGAATTTTTAAAGCATTTTAGAACGCTTATTTCCTCATTTTAAGCTTCTCAGAACACTTTATTTCGCATAGGCATACATAGTAAACTTTAGGGTCACTCTGCGTACCCCCTAATTGACCTATAATTATTTCCTGTGATAGGGTACACTATAACCCTGTAATATAATACGTGGTCCAATTTACAAATTATAGGTCAATACTAAGGTCCGATACCGTGCCGTTAGTTAACATAGAAAAGTGTCTTCGCATTTCCTTGTTTTAATGCACTATTTAAAATATAAATAGTGTACCCCCTAATTGACCTATAATTATTTCCTGTGGTAGGGTACACTATTACCCTGCAATACAATACCTTGTTCAATTTAAATATTATGGGTCAATATTAAGGTTTGATATTGCGCCTTGCGTTAGTTAACCATTGAAAGATGTCTTTGAATTTTTAAAGCATTTTAGAAGGCTTATTTCTTCATTTTAAGCTTCTCAGAACACTTTATTTCGCATAGGCATACATAGTAAACTTTAGGGTCACGCTGTGTACCCCCTAATTGACCTATAATTATTTCCTGTGGTAGGGTACACTATTACCCTGTAATATAATAGGTGGTCCAATTTAAAAATTATAGGTCAATATTAAGGTCCGATACCGTGCCGTTAGTTAGCATAGAAAAATGTCTTTGAATTTTTAAAGCATTTTAGAACGCTTATTTCCTCATTTTAAGCTTCTCAGAACACTTTATTTCGCATAGGCATACATAGTAAACTTTAGGGTCACACTGCGTACCCCCTAATTGACCTATAATTATTTCCTGTGGTAGGGTACACTATAACCCTGTAATATAATACGTGGTCCAATTTAAAAATTATAGGTCAATATTAAGGTCCGATACCGTGCCGTTAGTTAACATAGAAAAGTATCTTCGTATTTTCTTGTTTTAATGCACTATTTAAAACATACATAGTGTACCCCCTAATTGACCTATAATTATTTCCTGTTGTAGGGTACACTATTACCCTGTAATATAATACCTGGTCCAATTGAAATATTATGGTTCCATATTAAGGTCTGATATCGCGCCTTGCGTTAGTTAACCATTGAAAGATGTCTTTGAATTTTTAAAGCATTTTAGAACGCTTATTTCTTCATTTTAAGCATCTCAGAACACTCTATTTCGCATAGGCATATATAGTAAACTTTAGGGTCACTCTGTGTACCCCCTAATTGACCTATAATTATTTCCTGTGGTAGGGTACACTATAACCCTGTAATATAATACGTGGTCAAATTTAAAAATTATAGGTCAATATTAAGGTCCGATACCGTGCCGTTAGTTAACATAGAAAAGTGTCTTCGTATTTCCTTGTTTTAATGCACTATTTAAAATATACATAGTGTACCCCCTAATTGACCTATAATTATTTCCTGTGGAAGGGTACACTATTACCCTGTAATATAATACCTGGTCCAATTTAAATATTATGGGTCAATATTAAGGTCTGATATTGCGCCTTGCGTTAGTTAACCATTGAAAGATGTCTTTGAATTTTTAAAGCATTTTTGAACGCTTATTTCTTCATTTTAAGCATCTCAGAACACTCTATTTCGCATAGGCATACATAGTAAAATTAAGGGTCACGCTGTGTACCCCCTAAATGACCTATAAATATTTCCTGTGGTAGGGTACACTATTACCCTGTAATATAATACGTGGTCCAATTTAAAAATTATAGGTCAATATTAAGGTCCGATACCGTGCCGTTAGTTAACATAGAAAAATGTCTTTGAATTTTTAAAGCATTTTAGAATGCTTATTTCCTCATTTTAAGCTTCTCAGAACACTTTATTTCGCATAGGCATACATAGTAAAATTTAGGGTCACGCTGTGTACCCCCTAAATGACCTATAATTAATTCCTGTGGTAGGGTACACTATTATCCTGTAATATAATACGTGGTCCAATGTAAAAATTATAGGTCAATATTAAGTTCCGATACCGTGCTGTTAGTTAACATTGAAAAATGTCGTCGTATTTCCTTGTTTTAATGCACTATTTAAAATATACATAGTGTACCCCCTAATTGACCTATAATTATTTCCTGTGGTAGGGTACACTATTACCCTGTAATACAATACCTTGTTCAATTTAAATATTATGGGTCAATATTAAGGTTTGATATTGCGCCTTGCGTTAGTTAACCATTGAAAGATGTCTTTGAATTTTTAAAGCATTTTAGAACGCTTATTTCTTCATTTTAAGATTCTCAGAACACTTTATTTCGCATAGGCATACATAGTAAACTTTAGGGTCACGCTGTGTACCCCCTAATTGACCTATAATTATTTCCTGTGGTAGGGTACACTATTACCCTGTAATATAATAGGTGGTCCAATTTAAAAATTATAGGTCAATATTAAGGTCCGATACCGTGCCGTTAGTTAGCATAGAAAAATGTCTTTGAATTTTTAAAGCATTTTAGAACGCTTATTTCCTCATTTTAAGCTTCTCAGAACACTTTATTTCGCATAGGCATACATAGTAAACTTTAGGGTCACTCTGCGTACCCCCTAATTGACCTATAATTATTTCCTGTGATAGGGTACACTATAACCCTGTAATATAATACGTGGTCCAATTTACAAATTATAGGTCAATACTAAGGTCCGATACCGTGCCGTTAGTTAACATAGAAAAGTGTCTTCGTATTTCCTTGTTTTAATGCACTATTTAAAATATAAATAGTGTACCCCCTAATTGACCTATAATTATTTCCTGTGGTAGGGTACACTATTACCCTGTAATACAATACCTTGTTCAATTTAAATATTATGGGTCAATATTAAGGTTTGATATTGCGCCTTGCGTTAGTTAACCATTGAAAGATGTCTTTGAATTTTTAAAGCATTTTAGAAGGCTTATTTCTTCATTTTAAGCTTCTCAGAACACTTTATTTCGCATAGGCATACATAGTAAACTTTAGGGTCACGCTGTGTACCCCCTAATTGACCTATAATTATTTCCTGTGGTAGGGTACACTATTACCCTGTAATATAATAGGTGGTCCAATTTAAAAATTATAGGTCAATATTAAGGTCCGATACCGTGCCGTTAGTTAGCATAGAAAAATGTCTTTGAATTTTTAAAGCATTTTAGAACGCTTATTTCCTCATTTTAAGCTTCTCAGAACACTTTATTTCGCATAGGCATACATAGTAAACTTTAGGGTCACACTGCGTACCCCCTAATTGACCTATAATTATTTCCTGTGGTAGGGTACACTATAACCCTGTAATATAATACGTGGTCCAATTTAAAAATTATAGGTCAATATTAAGGTCCGATACCGTGCCGTTAGTTAACATAGAAAAGTATCTTCGTATTTTCTTGTTTTAATGCACTATTTAAAACATACATAGTGTACCCCCTAATTGACCTATAATTATTTCCTGTTGTAGGGTACACTATTACCCTGTAATATAATACCTGGTCCAATTGAAATATTATGGTTCCATATTAAGGTCTGATATCGCGCCTTGCGTTAGTTAACCATTGAAAGATGTCTTTGAATTTTTAAAGCATTTTAGAACGCTTATTTCTTCATTTTAAGCTTCTCAGAACACTCTATTTCGCATAGGCATACATAGTAAATTTTAGGGTCATGCTGTGTACCACCTAATTGACCTATAATTATTTCCTGTGGTAAGGTACACTATTACCCTGTAGAATAATACGTGGTACAATTTAAAAATTATAGGTCAATATTAAGCTCCGATACCGTGCCGTTAGTTAACATAGAAAAGTGTCTTCGTATTTCCTTGTTTTAATGCACTATTTAAAATATACATAGTGTACCCCCTAATTGACCTATAATTATTTCCTGTGGTAGGGTGCACTATTACCCTGTAATATAATACCTGGTCCAATTTAAATATTATGGGTCAATATTAAGGTCTGATATTGCGCCTTGCGCTAGTTAACCATTGAAAGATGTCTTTGAATTTTTAAAGCATTTTAGAACGCTTATTTCTTCATTTTAAGCATCTCAGAACACTCTATTTCGCATAGGCATATATAGTAAACTTTAGGGTCACTCTGTGTACCCCCTAATTGACCTATAATTATTTCCTGTGGTAGGGTACACTATAACCCTGTAATATAATACGTGGTCAAATTTAAAAATTATAGGTCAATATTAAGGTCCGATACCGTGCCGTTAGTTAACATAGAAAAGTGTCTTCGTATTTCCTTGTTTTAATGCACTATTTAAAATATACATAGTGTACCCCCTAATTGACCTATAATTATTTCCTGTGGTAGGGTACACTATTACCCTGTAATATATTACCTGGTCCAATTTAAATATTATGGGTCAATATTAAGGTCTGATATTGCGCCTAGCGTTAGTTAACCATTGAAAGATGTCTTTGAATTTTTAAAGCATTTTAGAACGCTTATTTCTTCATTTTAAGCTTCTCAGAACACTTTATTTCGCATAGGCATACATAGTAAACTTTAGGGTCACGCTGTGTACCCCCTAATTGACCTATAATTATTTCCTGTGGTAGGATACACTATAACCCTGAAATATAATACGTGGTCCAATTTAAAAATTATAGGTCAATATTAAGGTCCGATACCGTGCCGTTAGTTAACATAGAAAAGTGTCTTCGTATTTCCTTGTTTTAATGCACTATTTAAAATATACATAGTGTACCCCCTAATTGACCTATAATTATTTCCTGTGGAAGGGTACACTATTACCCTGTAATATAATACCTGGTCCAATTTAAATATTATGGGTCAATATTAAGGTCTGATATTGCGCCTTGCGTTAGTTAACCATTGAAAGATGTCTTTGAATTTTTAAAGCATTTTTGAACGCTTATTTCTTCATTTTAAGCATCTCAGAACACTCTATTTCGCATAGGCATACATAGTAAAATTAAGGGTCACGCTGTGTACCCCCTAAATGACCTATAATTAATTCCTGTGGTAGGGTACACTATTACCCTGTAATATAATACGTGGTCCAATGTAAAAATTATAGGTCAATATTAAGTTCCGATACCGTGCTGTTAGTTAACATTGAAAAATGTCGTCGTATTTCCTTGTTTTAATGCACTATTTAAAATATACATAGTGTACCCCCTAATTGACCTATAATTATTTCCTGTGGTAGGGTACACTATTACCCTGTAATACAATACCTTGTTCAATTTAAATATTATGGGTCAATATTAAGGTTTGATATTGCGCCTTGCGTTAGTTAACCATTGAAAGATGTCTTTGAATTTTTAAAGCATTTTAGAACGCTTATTTCTTCATTTTAAGCTTCTCAGAACACTTTATTTCGCATAGGCATACATAGTAAACTTTAGGGTCACGCTGTGTACCCCCTAATTGACCTATAATTATTTCCTGTGGTAGGGTACACTATTACCCTGTAATATAATAGGTGGTCCAATTTAAAAATTATAGGTCAATATTAAGGTCCGATACCGGGCCGTTAGTTAGCATAGAAAAATGTCTTTGAATTTTTAAAGCATTTTAGAACGCTTATTTCCTCATTTTAAGCTTCTCAGAACACTTTATTTCGCATAGGCATACATAGTAAACTTTAGGGTCACTCTGCGTACCCCCTAATTGACCTATAATTATTTCCTGTGATAGGGTACACTATAACCCAGTAATATAATACGTGGTCCAATTTACAAATTATAGGTCAATACTAAGGTCCGATACCGTGCCGTTAGTTAACATAGAAAAGTGTCTTCGTATTTCCTTGTTTTAATGCACTATTTAAAATATAAATAGTGTACCCCCTAATTGACCTATAATTATTTCCTGTGGTAGGGTACACTATTACCCTGTAATACAATACCTTGTTCAATTTAAATATTATGGGTCAATATTAAGGTTTGATATTGCGCCTTGCGTTAGTTAACCATTGAAAGATGTCTTTGAATTTTTAAAGCATTTTAGAAGGCTTATTTCTTCATTTTAAGCTTCTCAGAACACTTTATTTCGCATAGGCATACATAGTAAACTTTAGGGTCACGCTGTGTACCCCCTAATTGACCTATAATTATTTCCTGTGGTAGGGTACACTATTACCCTGTAATATAATAGGTGGTCCAATTTAAAAATTATAGGTCAATATTAAGGTCCGATACCGTGCCGTTAGTTAGCATAGAAAAATGTCTTTGAATTTTTAAAGCATTTTAGAACGCTTATTTCCTCATTTTAAGCTTCTCAGAACACTTTATTTCGCATAGGCATACATAGTAAACTTTAGGGTCACACTGCGTACCCCCTAATTGACCTATAATTATTTCCTGTGGTAGGGTACACTATAACCCTGTAATATAATACGTGGTCCAATTTAAAAATTATAGGTCAATATTAAGGTCCGATACCGTGCCGTTAGTTAACATAGAAAAGTATCTTCGTATTTTCTTGTTTTAATGCACTATTTAAAACATACATAGTGTACCCCCTAATTGACCTATAATTATTTCCTGTTGTAGGGTACACTATTACCCTGTAATATAATACCTGGTCCAATTGAAATATTATGGTTCCATATTAAGGTCTGATATCGCGCCTTGCGTTAGTTAACCATTGAAAGATGTCTTTGAATTTTTAAAGCATTTTAGAACGCTTATTTCTTCATTTTAAGCATCTCAGAACACTCTATTTCGCATAGGCATATATAGTAAACTTTAGGGTCACTCTGTGTACCCCCTAATTGACCTATAATTATTTCCTGTGGTAGGGTACACTATAACCCTGTAATATAATACGTGGTCAAATTTAAAAATTATAGGTCAATAGTAAGGTCCGATACCGTGCCGTTAGTTAACATAGAAAAGTGTCTTCGTATTTCCTTGTTTTAATGCACTATTTAAAATATACATAGTGTACCCCCTAATTGACCTATAATTATTTCCTGTGGAAGGGTACACTATTACCCTGTAATATAATACCTGGTCCAATTTAAATATTATGGGTCAATATTAAGGTCTGATATTGCGCCTTGCGTTAGTTAACCATTGAAAGATGTCTTTGAATTTTTAAAGCATTTTTGAACGCTTATTTCTTCATTTTAAGCATCCCAGAACACTCTATTTCGCATAGGCATACATAGTAAAATTAAGGGTCACGCTGTGTACCCCCTAAATGACCTATAAATATTTCCTGTGGTAGGGTACACTATTACCCTGTAATATAATACGTGGTCCAATTTAAAAATTATAGGTCAATATTAAGGTCCGATACCGTGCCGTTAGTTAACATAGAAAAATGTCTTTGAATTTTTAAAGCATTTTAGAATGCTTATTTCCTCATTTTAAGCTTCTCAGAACACTTTATTTCGCATAGGCATACATAGTAAAATTTAGGGTCACGCTGTGTACCCCCTAAATGACCTATAATTAATTCCTGTGGTAGGGTACACTATTATCCTGTAATATAATACGTGGTCCAATGTAAAAATTATAGGTCAATATTAAGTTCCGATACCGTGCTGTTAGTTAACATTGAAAAATGTCGTCGTATTTCCTTGTTTTAATGCACTATTTAAAATATACATAGTGTACCCCCTAATTGACCTATAATTATTTCCTGTGGTAGGGTACACTATTACCCTGTAATACAATACCTTGTTCAATTTAAATATTATGGGTCAATATTAAGGTTTGATATTGCGCCTTGCGTTAGTTAACCATTGAAAGATGTCTTTGAATTTTTAAAGCATTTTAGAACGCTTATTTCTTCATTTTAAGCTTCTCAGAACACTTTATTTCGCATAGGCATACATAGTAAACTTTAGGGTCACTCTGCGTACCCCCTAATTGACCTATAATTATTTCCTGTGATAGGGTACACTATAACCCTGTAATATAATACGTGGTCCAATTTACAAATTATAGGTCAATACTAAGGTCCGATACCGTGCCGTTAGTTAACATAGAAAAGTGTCTTCGTATTTCCTTGTTTTAATGCACTATTTAAAATATAAATAGTGTACCCCCTAATTGACCTATAATTATTTCCTGTGGTAGGGTACACTATTACCCTGTAATACAATACCTTGTTCAATTTAAATATTATGGGTCAATATTAAGGTTTGATATTGCGCCTTGCGTTAGTTAACCATTGAAAGATGTCTTTGAATTTTTAAAGCATTTTAGAAGGCTTATTTCTTCATTTTAAGCTTCTCAGAACACTTTATTTCGCATAGGCATACATAGTAAACTTTAGGGTCACGCTGTGTACCCCCTAATTGACCTATAATTATTTCCTGTGGTAGGGTACACTATTACCCTGTAATATAATAGGTGGTCCAATTTAAAAATTATAGGTCAATATTAAGGTCCGATACCGTGCCGTTAGTTAGCATAGAAAAATGTCTTTGAATTTTTAAAGCATTTTAGAACGCTTATTTCCTCATTTTAAGCTTCTCAGAACACTTTATTTCGCATAGGCATACATAGTAAACTTTAGGGTCACACTGCGTACCCCCTAATTGACCTATAATTATTTCCTGTGGTAGGGTACACTATAACCCTGTAATATAATACGTGGTCCAATTTAAAAATTATAGGTCAATATTAAGGTCCGATACCGTGCCGTTAGTTAACATAGAAAAGTATCTTCGTATTTTCTTGTTTTAATGCACTATTTAAAACATACATAGTGTACCCCCTAATTGACCTATAATTATTTCCTGTTGTAGGGTACACTATTACCCTGTAATATAATACCTGGTCCAATTGAAATATTATGGTTCCATATTAAGGTCTGATATCGCGCCTTGCGTTAGTTAACCATTGAAAGATGTCTTTGAATTTTTAAAGCATTTTAGAACGCTTATTTCTTCATTTTAAGCTTCTCAGAACACTCTATTTCGCATAGGCATACATAGTAAATTTTAGGGTCATGCTGTGTACCACCTAATTGACCTATAATTATTTCCTGTGGTAAGGTACACTATTACCCTGTAGAATAATACGTGGTACAATTTAAAAATTATAGGTCAATATTAAGCTCCGATACCGTGCCGTTAGTTAACATAGAAAAGTGTCTTCGTATTTCCTTGTTTTAATGCACTATTTAAAATATACATAGTGTACCCCCTAATTGACCTATAATTATTTCCTGTGGTAGGGTGCACTATTACCCTGTAATATAATACCTGGTCCAATTTAAATATTATGGGTCAATATTAAGGTCTGATATTGCGCCTTGCGCTAGTTAACCATTGAAAGATGTCTTTGAATTTTTAAAGCATTTTAGAACGCTTATTTCTTCATTTTAAGCTTCTCAGAACACTTTATTTCGCATAGGCATACATAGTAAAATTTAGGGTCACGCTGTGTACCCCCTAAATGACCTATAATTATTTCCTGTGGTAGGGCACACTATTACCCTGTAATATAATACGTGGTCCAATTTAAAAATTATAGGTCAATATTAAGGTCCGATACCGTGCCGTTAGTTAACATAGAAAAATGTCTTTGAATTTTTAAAGCATTTTAGAACGCTTATTTCCTCATTTTAAGCTTCTCAGAACACTTTATTTCGCATAGGCATACATAGTAAACTTTAGGGTCACTCTGTGTACCCCCTAATTGACCTATAATTATTTCCTGTAGTAGGGTACACTATAACCCTGTAATAAAATACGTGGTCCAGTTTAAAAATTATAGGTCAATATTAAGGTCCGATACCGTGCCGTTAGTTAACATAGAAAAGTGTCTTCGTATTTCCTTGTTTTAATGCACTATTTAAAATATACATAGTGTATCCAATAATTGACCTATAATTATTTCCTGTGGTAGGGTACACTATTACCCTGTAATATAATACCTGGTCCAATTGAAATATTATGGTTCCATATTAAGGTCTGATATCGCGCCTTGCGTTAGTTAACCATTGAAAGATGTCTTTGAATTTTTAAAGCATTTTAGAACGCTTATTTCTTCATTTTAAGCTTCTCAGAACACTCTATTTCGCATAGGCATACATAGTAAATTTTAGGGTCATGCTGTGTACCACCTAATTGACCTATAATTATTTCCTGTGGTAAGGTACACTATTACCCTGTAATATAATACGTGGTACAATTTAAAAATTATAGGTCAATATTAAGCTCCGATACCGTGCCGTTAGTTAACATAGAAAAGTGTCTTCGTATTTCCTTGTTTTAATGCACTATTTAAAATATACATAGTGTACCCCCTAATTGACCTATAATTATTTCCTGTGGTAGGGTGCACTATTACCCTGTAATATAATACCTGGTCCAATTTAAATATTATGGGTCAATATTAAGGTCTGATATTGCGCCTTGCGCTAGTTAACCATTGAAAGATGTCTTTGAATTTTTAAAGCATTTTAGAACGCTTATTTCTTCATTTTAAGCTTCTCAGAACACTTTATTTCGCATAGGCATACATAGTAAAATTTAGGGTCACGCTGTGTACCCCCTAAATGACCTATAATTATTTCCTGTGGTAGGGCACACTATTACCCTGTAATATAATACGTGGTCCAATTTAAAAATTATAGGTCAATATTAAGGTCCGATACCGTGCCGTTAGTTAACATAGAAAAATGTCTTTGAATTTTTAAAACATTTTAGAACGCTTATTTCCTCATTTTAAGCTTCTCAGAACACTTTATTTCGCATAGGCATACATAGTAAACTTTAGGGTCACTCTGTGTACCCCCTAATTGACCTATAATTATTTCCTGTAGTAGGGTACACTATAACCCTGTAATATAATACGTGGTCCAGTTTAAAAATTATAGGTCAATATTAAGGTCCGATACCGTGCCGTTAGTTAACATAGAAAAGTGTCTTCGTATTTCCTTGTTTTAATGCACTATTTAAAATATACATAGTGTATCCCCTAATTGACCTATAATTATTTCCTGTGGTAGGGTACACTATTACCCTGTAATATAATACCTGGTCCAATTGAAATATTATGGTTCCATATTAAGGTCTGATATCGCGCCTTGCGTTAGTTAAGGTGACAAGGGACTTTCAAAGAAGCAAAAATTTGTCAAAAAATCGATATTTCACATTTTATATTTCTGAAATCTTGGCATTTAACTGAACATTTAAAAAAAGAAAATTCTGGAATAAGAGCAAAATTGATGAAGTTATGACCATTTCAGTTTTGACCACACCCCTTTGTTTACCTTTTTTTTAATGCAGGTAACTGTTAAAATTAGTTTAGTTTAAAATTAATTTTAAATTAGTTAAATATTTTGTTAATTTTTTTAAAGAAATTTAAAGTATATAATTATTAAACTATTTCATTAGACAATATTTATAGGTATTTTTATTAAAAACAAAAAATATTTGTTCAGAAGTAAAATTTGCAATGAAAAAGTAGTAAATGTCATTTTTCTCAAAATGTCTTTTTTGACAAATTTACAAATTTCAAACTGTTCCAGCGTAATGAATTTTCATTCTATTGACCTGAGAATTTAATGCTATATATTGATGAATATTATTAACATTTTGTTGGAAAAGTTTTTTGAATTAAGTGAATAGAATTGTTTTTATACATGATATTTTATAGAGGTATGATGATTTTTTCCTAAAAATGTAGGTTTTTTACTGTTTTTTTAATGTTATTTGTTTCTATAATAAAAAATTAAAAAAGTACTCCCAACAATTTTTTTAATATTACCTAATATGTAATATTTTAAAAGAATTTTGTCATTTTGACAAAATTTCAGACGCGAGGAGTAATATAAAAAAACATAAAAAATTCAAAAATTTTAATTTTTTAATTTCTTAAATTTTGAAATATTTCTTTGAAATTTTGTATAAAAGTTGTTTTTAACAATATAAATGTATTCTGAAAATTTCAAGCAAATCCCTTCATAATTTCAAAAAAAAAATTTGAAAGCCCCTTGTCGCCTTAACCATTGAAAGATGTCTTTGAATTTTTAAAGCATTTTAGAACGCTTATTTCTTCATTTTAAGCTTCTCAGAACACTCTATTTCGCATAGGCATACATAGTAAATTTTAGGGTCATGCTGTGTACCACCTAATTGACCTATAATTATTTCCTGTGGTAAGGTACACTATTACCCTGTAATATAATACGTGGTACAATTTAAAAATTATAGGTCAATATTAAGGTCCGATACCGTGCCGTTAGTTAACATAGAAAAGTTTCTTCGTATTTCCTTGTTTTAATGCACTATTTAAAATATACATAGTGTATCCCCTAATTGACCTATAATTATTTCCTGTGGTAGGGTGCACTATTACCCTGTAATATAATACCTGGTCCAATTTAAATATTATGGGTCAATATTAAGGTCTGATATTGCGCCTTGCGCTAGTTAACCATTGAAAGATGTCTTTGAATTTTTAAAGCATTTTAGAACGCTTATTTCTTCATTTTAAGCTTCTCAGAACACTCTATTTCGCATAAGCATACATAGTAAAATTTAGGGTCACGCTATGTACCCCCTAAATGACCTATAATTATTTCCTGTGGTAGGGTACACTATTACCCTGTAATATAATACGTGGTCCAATTTAAAAATTATAGGTCAATATTAAGGTCCGATACCGTGCCGTTAGTTAACATTGAAAAATGTCTTTGAATTTTTAAAGCATTTTAGAACGCTTATTTCCTCATTTTAAGCTTCTCAGAACACTTTATTTCGCATAGGCATACATAGTAAACTTTAGGGTCACGCTGTGTACCCCCTAATTGACCTATAATTATTTCCTGTGGTAGGGTACACTATTACCCTGTAATATAATAGGTGGTCCAATTTAAAAATTATAGGTCAATATTAAGGTCCGATACCGTGCCGTTAGTTAGCATAGAAAAATGTCTTTGAATTTTTAAAGCATTTTAGAACGCTTATTTCCTCATTTTAAGCTTCTCAGAACACTTTATTTCGCATAGGCATACATAGTAAACTTTAGGGTCACACTGCGTACCCCCTAATTGACCTATAATTATTTCCTGTGGTAGGGTACACTATAACCCTGTAATATAATACGTGGTCCAATTTAAAAATTATAGGTCAATATTAAGGTCCGATACCGTGCCGTTAGTTAACATAGAAAAGTGTCTTCGTATTTCCTTGTTTTAATGCACTATTTAAAATATACATAGTGTACCCCCTAATTGACCTATAATTATTTCCTGTGGAAGGGTACACTATTACCCTGTAATATAATACCTGGTCCAATTTAAATATTATGGGTCAATATTAAGGTCTGATATTGCGCCTTGCGTTAGTTAACCATTGAAAGATGTCTTTGAATTTTTAAAGCATTTTTGAACGCTTATTTCTTCATTTTAAGCATCTCAGAACACTCTATTTCGCATAGGCATACATAGTAAAATTAAGGGTCACGCTGTGTACCCCCTAAATGACCTATAAATATTTCCTGTGGTAGGGTACACTATTACCCTGTAATATAATACGTGGTCCAATTTAAAAATTATAGGTCAATATTAAGGTCCGATACCGTGCCGTTAGTTAACATAGAAAAATGTCTTTGAATTTTTAAAGCATTTTAGAATGCTTATTTCCTCATTTTAAGCTTCTCAGAACACTTTATTTCGCATAGGCATACATAGTAAAATTTAGGGTCACGCTGTGTACCCCCTAAATGACCTATAATTAATTCCTGTGGTAGGGTACACTATTATCCTGTAATATAATACGTGGTCCAATGTAAAAATTATAGGTCAATATTAAGTTCCGATACCGTGCTGTTAGTTAACATTGAAAAATGTCGTCGTATTTCCTTGTTTTAATGCACTATTTAAAATATACATAGTGTACCCCCTAATTGACCTATAATTATTTCCTGTGGTAGGGTACACTATTACCCTGTAATACAATACCTTGTTCAATTTAAATATTATGGGTCAATATTAAGGTTTGATATTGCGCCTTGCGTTAGTTAACCATTGAAAGATGTCTTTGAATTTTTAAAGCATTTTAGAACGCTTATTTCTTCATTTTAAGCTTCTCAGAACACTTTATTTCGCATAGGCATACATAGTAAACTTTAGGGTCACGCTGTGTACCCCCTAATTGACCTATAATTATTTCCTGTGGTAGGGTACACTATTACCCTGTAATATAATAGGTGGTCCAATTTAAAAATTATAGGTCAATATTAAGGTCCGATACCGTGCCGTTAGTTAGCATAGAAAAATGTCTTTGAATTTTTAAAGCATTTTAGAACGCTTATTTCCTCATTTTAAGCTTCTCAGAACACTTTATTTCGCATAGGCATACATAGTAAACTTTAGGGTCACTCTGCGTACCCCCTAATTGACCTATAATTATTTCCTGTGATAGGGTACACTATAACCCTGTAATATAATACGTGGTCCAATTTACAAATTATAGGTCAATACTAAGGTCCGATACCGTGCCGTTAGTTAACATAGAAAAGTGTCTTCGTATTTCCTTGTTTTAATGCACTATTTAAAATATAAATAGTGTACCCCCTAATTGACCTATAATTATTTCCTGTGGTAGGGTACACTATTACCCTGTAATACAATACCTTGTTCAATTTAAATATTATGGGTCAATATTAAGGTTTGATATTGCGCCTTGCGTTAGTTAACCATTGAAAGATGTCTTTGAATTTTTAAAGCATTTTAGAAGGCTTATTTCTTCATTTTAAGCTTCTCAGAACACTTTATTTCGCATAGGCATACATAGTAAACTTTAGGGTCACGCTGTGTACCCCCTAATTGACCTATAATTATTTCCTGTGGTAGGGTACACTATTACCCTGTAATATAATAGGTGGTCCAATTTAAAAATTATAGGTCAATATTAAGGTCCGATACCGTGCCGTTAGTTAGCATAGAAAAATGTCTTTGAATTTTTAAAGCATTTTAGAACGCTTATTTCCTCATTTTAAGCTTCTCAAAACACTTTATTTCGCATAGGCATACATAGTAAACTTTAGGGTCACACTGCGTACCCCCTAATTGACCTATAATTATTTCCTGTGGTAGGGTACACTATAACCCTGTAATATAATACGTGGTCCAATTTAAAAATTATAGGTCAATATTAAGGTCCGATACCGTGCCGTTAGTTAACATAGAAAAGTATCTTCGTATTTTCTTGTTTTAATGCACTATTTAAAACATACATAGTGTACCCCCTAATTGACCTATAATTATTTCCTGTTGTAGGGTACACTATTACCCTGTAATATAATACCTGGTCCAATTGAAATATTATGGTTCCATATTAAGGTCTGATATCGCGCCTTGCGTTAGTTAACCATTGAAAGATGTCTTTGAATTTTTAAAGCATTTTAGAACGCTTATTTCTTCATTTTAAGCTTCTCAGAACACTCTATTTCGCATAGGCATACATAGTAAATTTTAGGGTCATGCTGTGTACCACCTAATTGACCTATAATTATTTCCTGTGGTAAGGTACACTATTACCCTGTAGAATAATACGTGGTACAATTTAAAAATTATAGGTCAATATTAAGCTCCGATACCGTGCCGTTAGTTAACATAGAAAAGTGTCTTCGTATTTCCTTGTTTTAATGCACTATTTAAAATATACATAGTGTACCCCCTAATTGACCTATAATTATTTCCTGTGGTAGGGTGCACTATTACCCTGTAATATAATACCTGGTCCAATTTAAATATTATGGGTCAATATTAAGGTCTGATATTGCGCCTTGCGCTAGTTAACCATTGAAAGATGTCTTTGAATTTTTAAAGCATTTTAGAACGCTTATTTCTTCATTTTAAGCTTCTCAGAACACTTTATTTCGCATAGGCATACATAGTAAAATTTAGGGTCACGCTGTGTACCCCCTAAATGACCTATAATTATTTCCTGTGGTAGGGCACACTATTACCCTGTAATATAATACGTGGTCCAATTTAAAAATTATAGGTCAATATTAAGGTCCGATACCGTGCCGTTAGTTAACATAGAAAAATGTCTTTGAATTTTTAAAGCATTTTAGAACGCTTATTTCCTCATTTTAAGCTTCTCAGAACACTTTATTTCGCATAGGCATACATAGTAAACTTTAGGGTCACTCTGTGTACCCCCTAATTGACCCATAATTATTTCCTGTAGTAGGGTACACTATAACCCTGTAATAAAATACGTGGTCCAGTTTAAAAATTATAGGTCAATATTAAGGTCCGATACCGTGCCGTTAGTTAACATAGAAAAGTGTCTTCGTATTTCCTTGTTTTAATGCACTATTTAAAATATACATAGTGTATCCCCTAATTGACCTATAATTATTTCCTGTGGTAGGGTACACTATTACCCTGTAATATAATACCTGGTCCAATTGAAATATTATGGTTCCATATTAAGGTCTGATATCGCGCCTTGCGTTAGTTAACCATTGAAAGATGTCTTTGAATTTTTAAAGCATTTTAGAACGCTTATTTCTTCATTTTAAGCTTCTCAGAACACTCTATTTCGCATAGGCATACATAGTAAATTTTAGGGTCATGCTGTGTACCACCTAATTGACCTATAATTATTTCCTGTGGTAAGGTACACTATTACCCTGTAATATAATACGTGGTACAATTTAAAAATTATAGGTCAATATTAAGCTCCGATACCGTGCCGTTAGTTAACATAGAAAAGTGTCTTCGTATTTCCTTGTTTTAATGCACTATTTAAAATATACATAGTGTACCCCCTAATTGACCTATAATTATTTCCTGTGGTAGGGTGCACTATTACCCTGTAATATAATACCTGGTCCAATTTAAATATTATGGGTCAATATTAAGGTCTGATATTGCGCCTTGCGCTAGTTAACCATTGAAAGATGTCTTTGAATTTTTAAAGCATTTTAGAACGCTTATTTCTTCATTTTAAGCTTCTCAGAACACTTTATTTCGCATAGGCATACATAGTAAAATTTAGGGTCACGCTGTGTACCCCCTAAATGACCTATAATTATTTCCTGTGGTAGGGCACACTATTACCCTGTAATATAATACGTGGTCCAATTTAAAAATTATAGGTCAATATTAAGGTCCGATACCGTGCCGTTAGTTAACATAGAAAAATGTCTTTGAATTTTTAAAGCATTTTAGAACGCTTATTTCCTCATTTTAAGCTTCTCAGAACACTTTATTTCGCATAGGCATACATAGTAAACTTTAGGGTCACTCTGTGTACCCCCTAATTGACCTATAATTATTTCCTGTAGTAGGGTACACTATAACCCTGTAATATAATACGTGGTCCAGTTTAAAAATTATAGGTCAATATTAAGGTCCGATACCGTGCCGTTAGTTAACATAGAAAAGTGTCTTCGTATTTCCTTGTTTTAATGCACTATTTAAAATATACATAGTGTATCCCCTAATTGACCTATAATTATTTCCTGTGGTAGGGTACACTATTACCCTGTAATATAATACCTGGTCCAATTGAAATATTATGGTTCCATATTAAGGTCTGATATCGCGCCTTGCGTTAGTTAACCATTGAAAGATGTCTTTGAATTTTTAAAGCATTTTAGAACGCTTATTTCTTCATTTTAAGCTTCTCAGAACACTCTATTTCGCATAGGCATACATAGTAAATTTTAGGGTCATGCTGTGTACCACCTAATTGACCTATAATTATTTCCTGTGGTAAGGTACACTATTACCCTGTAATATAATACGTGGTACAATTTAAAAATTATAGGTCAATATTAAGGTCCGATACCGTGCCGTTAGTTAACATAGAAAAGTTTCTTCGTATTTCCTTGTTTTAATGCACTATTTAAAATATACATAGTGTATCCCCTAATTGACCTATAATTATTTCCTGTGGTAGGGTGCACTATTACCCTGTAATATAATACCTGGTCCAATTTAAATATTATGGGTCAATATTAAGGTCTGATATTGCGCCTTGCGCTAGTTAACCATTGAAAGATGTCTTTGAATTTTTAAAGCATTTTAGAACGCTTATTTCTTCATTTTAAGCTTCTCAGAACACTCTATTTCGCATAAGCATACATAGTAAAATTTAGGGTCACGCTGTGTACCCCCTAAATGACCTATAATTATTTCCTGTGGTAGGGTACACTATTACCCTGTAATATAATACGTGGTCCAATTTAAAAATTATAGGTCAATATTAAGGTCCGATACCGTGCCGTTAGTTAACATTGAAAAATGTCTTTGAATTTTTAAAGCATTTTAGAACGCTTATTTCCTCATTTTAAGCTTCTCAGAACACTTTATTTCGCATAGGCATACATAGTAAACTTTAGGGTCACGCTGTGTACCCCCTAATTGACCTATAATTATTTCCTGTGGTAGGGTACACTATTACCCTGTAATATAATAGGTGGTCCAATTTAAAAATTATAGGTCAATATTAAGGTCCGATACCGTGCCGTTAGTTAGCATAGAAAAATGTCTTTGAATTTTTAAAGCATTTTAGAACGCTTATTTCCTCATTTTAAGCTTCTCAGAACACTTTATTTCGCATAGGCATACATAGTAAACTTTAGGGTCACACTGCGTACCCCCTAATTGACCTATAATTATTTCCTGTGGTAGGGTACACTATAACCCTGTAATATAATACGTGGTCCAATTTAAAAATTATAGGTCAATATTAAGGTCCGATACCGTGCCGTTAGTTAACATAGAAAAGTATCTTCGTATTTTCTTGTTTTAATGCACTATTTAAAACATACATAGTGTACCCCCTAATTGACCTATAATTATTTCCTGTTGTAGGGTACACTATTACCCTGTAATATAATACCTGGTCCAATTGAAATATTATGGTTCCATATTAAGGTCTGATATCGCGCCTTGCGTTAGTTAACCATTGAAAGATGTCTTTGAATTTTTAAAGCATTTTAGAACGCTTATTTCTTCATTTTAAGCTTCTCAGAACACTCTATTTCGCATAGGCATACATAGTAAATTTTAGGGTCATGCTGTGTACCACCTAATTGACCTATAATTATTTCCTGTGGTAAGGTACACTATAACCCTGTAATATAATACGTGGTCCAGTTTAAAAATTATAGGTCAATATTAAGGTCCGATACCGTGCCGTTAGTTAACATAGAAAAGTGTCTTCGTATTTCCTTGTTTTAATGCACTATTTAAAATATACATAGTGTATCCCCTAATTGACCTATAATTATTTCCTGTGGTAGGGTACACTATTACCCTGTAATATAATACCTGGTCCAATTGAAATATTATGGTTCCATATTAAGGTCTGATATCGCGCCTTGCGTTAGTTAACCATTGAAAGATGTCTTTGAATTTTTAAAGCATTTTAGAACGCTTATTTCTTCATTTTAAGCTTCTCAGAACACTCTATTTCGCATAGGCATACATAGTAAATTTTAGGGTCATGCTGTGTACCACCTAATTGACCTATAATTATTTCCTGTGGTAAGGTACACTATTACCCTGTAATATAATACGTGGTACAATTTAAAAATTATAGGTCAATATTAAGGTCCGATACCGTGCCGTTAGTTAACATAGAAAAGTTTCTTCGTATTTCCTTGTTTTAATGCACTATTTAAAATATACATAGTGTATCCCCTAATTGACCTATAATTATTTCCTGTGGTAGGGTGCACTATTACCCTGTAATATAATACCTGGTCCAATTTAAATATTATGGGTCAATATTAAGGTCTGATATTGCGCCTTGCGCTAGTTAACCATTGAAAGATGTCTTTGAATTTTTAAAGCATTTTAGAACGCTTATTTCTTCATTTTAAGCTTCTCAGAACACTCTATTTCGCATAAGCATACATAGTAAAATTTAGGGTCACGCTGTGTACCCCCTAAATGACCTATAATTATTTCCTGTGGTAGGGTACACTATTACCCTGTAATATAATACGTGGTCCAATTTAAAAATTATAGGTCAATATTAAGGTCCGATACCGTGCCGTTAGTTAACATTGAAAAATGTCTTTGAATTTTTAAAGCATTTTAGAACGCTTATTTCCTCATTTTAAGCTTCTCAGAACACTTTATTTCGCATAGGCATACATAGTAAACTTTAGGGTCACGCTGTGTACCCCCTAATTGACCTATAATTATTTCTTGTGGTAGGATACACTATAACCCTGCAATATAATACGTGGTCCAATTTAAAAATTATAGGTCAATATTAAGGTCAGATACCGTGCCGTTAGTTAACATAGAAAAGTGTCTTCGAATTTCCTTGTTTTAATGCACTATTTAAAATATACATAGTGTACCCCCTAATTGACCTATAATTATTTCCTGTGGTAGGGTACACTATTACCCTCAGATATAATACCTGGTTCAAGTTAAATATTATGGGTCAATATTAAGGTCTGATATTGCGCCTTGCGTTAGTTAACCATTGAAAGATGTCTTTGAATTTTTAAAGCATTTTAGAACGCTTATTTCTTCATTTTAAGCATCTCAGAACACTCTATTTCGCATAGGCATACATAGTAAACTTTAGGGTCACGCTGTGTACCCCCTAATTGACCTATAATTATTTCCTGTTGTAGGGTACACTATTACCCTGTAATATAATAGGTGGTCCAATTTAAAAATTATAGGTCAATATTAAGGTCCGATACCGTGCCGTTAGTTAGCATAGAAAAATGTCTTTGAATTTTTAAAGCATTTTAGAACGCTTATTTCCTCATTTTAAGCTTCTCAGAACACTTCATTTCGCATAGGCATACATAGAAAACTTTAGGGTCACTCTGCGTACCCCCTAATTGACCTATAATTATTTCCTGTGGTAGGGTACACTATAACCCTGTAATATAATACGTGGTCCAATTTAAAAATTATAGGTCAATATTAAGGTCCGATACCGTGCCGTTAGTTAACATAGAAAAGTGTCTTCGTATTTTCTTGTTTTAATGCACTATTTAAAACATACATAGTGTACCCCCTAATTGACCTATAATTATTTCCTGTTGTAGGGTACACTATTACCCTGTAATATAATACCTGGTCCAATTGAAATATTATGGTTCCATATTAAGGTCTGATGACGCGCCTTGCGTTAGTTAACCATTGAAAGATGTCTTTGAATTTTTAAAGCATTTTAGAACGCTTATTTCTTCATTTTAAGCTTCTCAGAACACTCTATTTCGCATAGGCATACATAGTAAATTTTAGGGTCATGCTGTGTACCACCTAATTGACCTATAATTATTTCCTGTGGTAAGGTACACTATTACCCTGTAATATAATACGTGGTACAATTTAAAAATTATAGGTCAATATTAAGGTCCGATACCGTGCCGTTAGTTAACATAGAAAAATGTCTTTGAATTTTTAAAGCATTTTAGAACGCTTATTTCCTCATTTTAAGCTTCTCAGAACACTTTATTTCGCTTAGGCATACATAGTAAACTTTATGGTCACTCTGTGTACCCCCTAATTGACCTATAATTATTTCCTGTGGTAGGGTACACTATAACCCTGTAATATAATACGTGGTCCAGTTTAAAAATTATAGGTCAATATTAAGGTCCGATACCGTGCCGTTAGTTAACATAGAAAAGTGTCTTCGTATTTCCTTGTTTTAATGCACTATTTAAAATATACATAGTGTATCCCCTAATTGACCTATAATTATTTCCTGTGGTAGGGTACACTATTACCCTGTAATATAATACCTGGTCCAATTTAAATATTATGGGTCAATATTAAGGTCTGATATTGCGCCTTGCGTTAGTTAACCATTGAAAGATGTCTTTGAATTTTTAAAGCATTTTAGAACGCTTATTTCTTCATTTTAAGCATCTCAGAACACTCTATTTCGCATAGGCATATATAGTAAACTTTAGGGTCACTCTGTGTACCCCCTAATTGACCTATAATTATTTCCTGTGGTAGGGTACACTATAACCCTGTAATATAATACGTGGTCAAATTTAAAAATTATAGGTCAATATTAAGGTCCGATACCGTGCCGTTAGTTAACATAGAAAAGTGTCTTCGTATTTCCTTGTTTTAATGCACTATTTAAAATATACATAGTGTACCCCCTAATTGACCTATAATTATTTCCTGTGGTAGGGTACTCTATTACCCTGTAATATAATACCTGGTCCAATTTAAATATTATGGGTCAATATTAAGGTCTGATATTGCGCCTAGCGTTAGTTAACCATTGAAAGATGTCTTTGAATTTTTAAAGCATTTTAGAACGCTTATTTCTTCATTTTAAGCTTCTCAGAACACTTTATTTCGCATAGGCATACATAATAAACTTTAGGGTCACGCTGTGTACCCCCTAATTGACCTATAATTATTTCCTGTGGTAGGATACACTATAACCCTGTAATATAATACGTGGTCCAATTTAAAAATTATAGGTCAATATTAAGGTCCGATACCGTGCCGTTAGTTAACATAGAAAAGTGTCTTCGTATTTCCTTGTTTTAATGCACTATTTAAAATATACATAGTGTACCCCCTAATTGACCTATAATTATTTCCTGTGGAAGGGTACACTATTACCCTGTAATATAATACCTGGTCCAATTTAAATATTATGGGTCAATATTAAGGTCTGATATTGCGCCTTGCGTTAGTTAACCATTGAAAGATGTCTTTGAATTTTTAAAGCATTTTTGAACGCTTATTTCTTCATTTTAAGCATCTCAGAACACTCTATTTCTCATAGGCATACATAGTAAAATTTAGGGTCACGCTGTGTACCCCCTAAATGACCTATAAATATTTCCTGTGGTAGGGTACACTATTACCCTGTAATATAATAGGTGGTCCAATTTAAAAATTATAGGTCAATATTAAGGTCCGATACCGTGCCGTTAGTTAACATAGAAAAATGTCTTTGAATTTTTAAAGCATTTTAGAATGCTTATTTCCTCATTTTAAGCTTCTCAGAACACTTTATTTCGCATAGGCATACATAGTAAAATTTAGGGTCACGCTGTGTACCCCCTAAATGACCTATAAATATTTCCTGTGGTAGGGTACACTATTACCCTGTAATATAATACCTGGTCCAATTTAAATATTATGGGTCAATATTAAGGTCTGATATTGCGCCTTGCGTTAGTTAACCATTGAAAGATGTCTTTGAATTTTTAAAGCATTTTTGAACGCTTATTTCTTCATTTTAAGCATCTCAGAACACTCTATTTCGCATAGGCATACATAGTAAAATTTAGGGTCACGCTGTGTACCCCCTAAATGACCTATAAATATTTCCTGTGGTAGGGTACACTATTACCCTGTAATATAATAGGTGGTCCAATTTAAATATTATGGGTCAATATTAAGGTCTGATATTGCGCCTTGCGTTAGTTAACCATTGAAAGATGTCTTTGAATTTTCAAAGCATTTTAGAACGCTTATTTCTTCATTTTAAGCTTCTCAGAACACTCTATTTCGCATAGGCATACATAGTAAATTTTAGGGTCATGCTGTGTACCACCTAATTGACCTATAATTATTTCCTGTGGTAAGGTACACTATTACCCTGTAATATAATACGTGGTACAATTTAAAAATTATAGGTCAATATTAAGGTCCGATACCGTGCCGTTAGTTAACATAGAAAAGTGTCTTCGTATTTCCTTGTTTTAATGCACTATTTAAAATATACATAGTGTACCCCCTAATTGACCTATAATTATTTCCTGTGGTAGGGTGCACTATTACCCTGTAATATAATACCTGGTCCAATTTAAATATTATGGGTCAATATTAAGGTCTGATATTGCGCCTTGCGCTAGTTAACCATTGAAAGATGTCTTTGAATTTTTAAAGTATTTTAGAACGCTTATTTCTTCATTTTAAGCTTCTCAGAACACTTTATTTCGCATAGGCATACATAGTAAAATTTAGGGTCACACTGTGTACCCCCTAAATGACCTATAATTATTTCCTGTGGTAGGGTACACTATTACCCTGTAATATAATACGTGGTCCAATTTAAAAATTATAGGTCAATATTAAGGTCCGATACCGTGCCGTTAGTTAACATAGAAAAATGTCTTTGAATTTTTAAAGCATTTTAGAACGCTTATTTCCTCATTTTAAGCTTCTCAGAACACTTTATTTCGCATAGGCATACATAGTAAACTTTAGGGTCACTCTGTGTACCCCCTAATTGACCTATAATTATTTCCTGTGGTAGGGTACACTATAACCCTGTAATATAATACGTGGTCCAGTTTAAAAATTATAGGTCAATATTAAGGTCCGATACCGTGCCGTTAGTTAAGATAGAAAAGTGTCTTCGTATTTCCTTGTTTTAATGCACTATTTAAAATATACATAGTGTATCCCCTAATTGACCTATAATTATTTCCTGTGGTAGGGCACACTATTACCCTGTAATATAATACCTGGTCCAATTTAAATATTATGGGTCAATATTAAGGTCTGATATTGCGCCTTGCGTTAGTTAACCATTGAAAGATGTCTTTGAATTTTTAAAGCATTTTAGAACGCTTATTTCTTCATTTTAAGCATCTCAGAACACTCTATTTCGCATAGGCATATATAGTAAACTTTAGGGTCACTCTGTGTACCCCCTAATTGACCTATAATTATTTCCTGTGGTAGGGTACACTATAACCCTGTAATATAATACGTGGTCAAATTTAAAAATTATAGGTCAATATTAAGGTCCGATACCGTGCCGTTAGTTAACATAGAAAAGTGTCTTCGTATTTCCTTGTTTTAATGCACTATTTAAAATATACATAGTGTACCCCCTAATTGACCTATAATTATTTCCTGTGGTAGGGTACACTATTACCCTGTAATATAATACCTGGTCCAATTTAAATATTATGGGTCAATATTAAGGTCTGATATTGCGCCTTGCGTTAATTAACCATTGAAAGATGTCTTTGAATTTTTAAAGCATTTTAGAACGCTTATTTCTTCATTTTAAGCTTCTCAGAACACTTTATTTCGCATAGGCATACATAGTAAACTTTATGGTCACGCTGTGTACCCCCTAATTGACCTATAATTATTTCCTGTGGTAGGATACACTATAACCCTGTAATATAATACGTGGTCCAATTTAAAAATTATAGGTCAATATTAAGGTCCGATACCGTGCCGTTAGTTAACATAGAAAAGTGTCTTCGTATTTCCTTGTTTTAATGCACTATTTAAAATATACATAGTGTACCCCCTAATTGACCTATAATTATTTCCTGTGGAAGGGTACACTATTACCCTGTAATATAATACCTGGTCCAATTTAAATATTATGGGTCAATATTAAGGTCTGATATTGCGCCTTGCGTTAGTTAACCATTGAAAGATGTCTTTGAATTTTTAAAGCATTTTTGAACGCTTATTTCTTCATTTTAAGCATCTCAGAACACTCTATTTCGCATAGGCATACATAGTAAAATTTAGGGTCACGCTGTGTACCCCCTAAATGACCTATAAATATTTCCTGTGGTAGGGTACACTATTACCCTGTAATATAATACGTGGTCCAATTTAAAAATTATAGGTCAATATTAAGGTCCGATACCGTGCCGTTAGTTAACATAGAAAAGTGCCTCCGTATTTCCTTGTTTTAATGCACTATTTAAAATATACATAGTGTACCCCCTAATTGACCTATAATTATTTCCTGTGGAAGGATACACTATTACCCTGTAATATAATACCTGGTCCAATTTAAATATTATGGGTCAATATTAAGGTCTGATATTGCGCCTAGCGTTAGTTAACCATTGAAAGATGTCTTTGAATTTTTAAAGCATTTTAGAACGCTTATTTCTTCATTTTAAGCTTCTCAGAACACTTTATTTCGCATAGGCATACATAGTAAAATTTAGGGTCACGCTGTGTACCCCCTAAATGACCTATAATTAATTCCTGTGGTAGGGTACACTATTACCCTGTAATATAATACGTGGTCCAATGTAAAAATTATAGGTCAATATTAAGTTCCGATACCGTGCTGTTAGTTAACATTGAAAAATGTCGTCGTATTTCCTTGTTTTAATGCACTATTTAAAATATACGTAGTGTACCCCCTAATTGACCTATAATTATTTCCTGTGGTAGGGTACACTATTACCCTGTAATACAATACCTTGTTCAATTTAAATATTATGGGTCAATATTAAGGTTTGATATTGCGCCTTGCGTTTGTTAACCATTGAAAGATGTCTTTGAATTTTTAAAGCATTTTAGAACGCTTATTTCTTCATTTTAAGCTTCTCAGAACACTTTATTTCGCATAGGCATACATAGTAAACTTTAGGGTCACGCTGTGAACCCCCTAATTGACCTATAATTATTTCCTGTGGTAGGGTACACTATTACCCTGTAATATAATAGGTGGTCCAATTTAAAAATTATAGGTCAATATTAAGGTCCGATACCGTGCCGTTAGTTAGCATAGAAAAATGTCTTTGAATTTTTAAAGCATTTTAGAACGCTTATTTCCTCATTTTAAGCTTCTCAGAACACTTTATTTCGCATAGGCATACATAGTAAACTTTAGGGTCACTCTGCGTACCCCCTAATTGACCTATAATTATTTCCTGTGATAGGGTACACTATAACCCTGTAATATAATACGTGGTCCAATTTATAAATTATAGGTCAATATTAAGGTCCGATACCGTGCCGTTAGTTAACATAGAAAAGTGTCTTCGTCTTTCCTTGTTTTAATGCACTATTTAAAATATAAATAGTGTACCCCCTAATTGACCTATAATTATTTCCTGTGGTAGGGTACACTATTACCCTGTAATACAATACCTTGTTCAATATAAATATTATGGGTCAATATTAAGGTTTGATATTGCGCCTTGCGTTAGTTAACCATTGAAAGATGTCTTTGAATTTTTAAAGCATTTTAGAACGCTTATTTCTTCATTTTAAGCTTCTCAGAACACTCTATTTCGCATAGGCATACATAGTAAAATTTAGGGTCACGCTGTGTACCCCCTAAATGACCTATAATTATTTCCTGTGGTAGGGTACACTATTTCCCTGTAATATAATACGTGGTCCAATTTAAAAATTATAGGTCAATATTAAGGTCCGATACCGTGCCGTTAGTTAACATAGAAAAATGTCTTTGAATTTTTAAAGCATTTTAGAACGCTTATTTCCTCATTTTAAGCTTCTCAGAACACTTTATTTCGCATAGGCATACATAGTAAACTTTAGGGTCACTCTGTGTACCCCCTAATTGACCTATAATTATTTCCTGTGGTAGGGTACACTATAACCCTGTAATATAATACGTGGTCCAATTTAAAAATTATAGGTCAATATTAAGGTCCGATACCGTGCCGTTAGTTAACATAGAAAAGTGTCTTCGTATTTTCTTGTTTTAATGCACTATTTAAAACATACATAGTGTACCCCCTAATTGACCTATAATTATTTCCTGTTGTAGGGTACACTATTACCCTGTAATATAATACCTGGTCCAATTGAAATATTATGGTTCCTTATTAAGGTCTAAAATCGCGCCTTGCGTTAGTTAACCATTGAAAGATGTCTTTGAATTTTTAAAGCATTTTAGAACGCTTATTTCTTCATTTTAAGCTTCTCAGAACACTCTATTTCGCATAGGCATACATAGTAAATTTTAGGGTCATGCTGTGTACCACCTAATTGACCTATAATTATTTCCTGTGGTAAGGTACACTATTACCCTGTAATATAATACGTGGTACAATTTAAAAATTATAGGTCAATATTAAGGTCCGATACCGTGCCGTTAGTTAACATAGAAAAGTGTCTTCGTATTTCCTTGTTTTAATGCACTATTTAAAATATACATAGTGTACCCCCTAATTGACCTATAATTATTTCCTGTGGTAGGGTGCACTATTACCCAGTAATATAATACCTGGTCCAATTTAAATATTATGGGTCAATATTAAGGTCTGATATTGCGCCTTGCGCTAGTTAACCATTGAAAGATGTCTTTGAATTTTTAAAGCATTTTAGAACGCTTATTTCTTCATTTTAAGCTTCTCAGAACACTTTATTTCGCATAGGCATACATAGTAAAATTTAGGGTCACGCTGTGGACCCCCTAAATGACCTATAATTATTTCCTGTGGTAGGGCACACTATTACCCTGTAATATAATACGTGGTCCAATTTAAAAATTATAGGTCAATATTAAGGTCCGATACCGTGCCGTTAGTTAACATAGAAAAATGTCTGAATTTTTAAAGCATTTTAGAACGCTTATTTCCTCATTTTAAGCTTCTCAGAACACTTTATTTCGCATAGGCATACATAGTAAACTTTAGGGTCACGCTGTGTACCCCCTAATTGACCTATAATTATTTCCTGTGGTAGGATACACTATAACCCTGTAATATAATACGTGGTCCAATTTAAAAATTATAGGTCAATATTAAGGTCAGATACCGTGCCGTTAGTTAACATAGAAAAGTGTCTTCGAATTTCCTTGTTTTAATGCACTATTTAAAATATACATAGTGTACCCCCTATTTGACCTATAATTATTTCCTGTTGTAGGGTACACTATTACCCTGTAATATAATACCTGGTCCAATTGAAATTTAAAGCATTTTAGAACGCTTATTTCTTCATTTTAAGCTTCTCAGAACACTCTATTTCGCATAGGCATACATAGTAAATTTTAGGGTCATGCTGTGTACCACCTAATTGACCTATAATTATTTCCTGTGGAAAGATACACTATTACCCTGTAATATAATAGGTGGTACAATTTAAAAATTATAGGTCAATATTAAGGTCCGATACCGTGCCGTTAGTTAACATAGAAAAGTGTCTTCGTATTTCCTTGTTTTAATGCACTATTTAAAATATACATAGTGTACCCCCTAATTGACCTATAATTATTTCCTGTGGTAGGGTGCACTATTACCCTGTAATATAATACCTGGTCCAATTTAAATATTATGGGTCAATATTAAGGTCTGATATTGCGCCTTGCGCTAGTTAACCATTGAAAGATGTCTTTGAATTTTTAAAGCATTTTAGAACGCTTATTTCTTCATTTTAAGCTTCTCAGAACACTTTATTTCGCATAGGCATACATAGTAAAATTTAGGGTCACGCTGTGTACCCCCTAAATGACCTATAATTATTTCCTGTGGTAGGGCACACTATTACCCTGTAATATAATACGTGGTCCAATTTAAAAATTATAGGTCAATATTAAGGTCCGATACCGTGCCGTTAGTTAACATAGAAAAATGTCTTTGAATTTTTAAAGCATTTTAGAACGCTTATTTCCTCATTTTAAGCTTCTCAGAACACTTTATTTCGCATAGGCATACATAGTAAGCTTTAGGGTCACTCTGTGTACCCCCTAATTGACCTATAATTATTTCCTGTGGTAGGGTACACTATAACCCTGTAATATAATACGTGGTCCAGTTTAAAAATTATAGGTCAATATTAAGGTCCGATACCGTGCCGTTAGTTAACATAGAAAAGTGTCTTCGTATTTCCTTGTTTTAATGCACTATTTAAAATATACATAGTGTATCCCCTAATTGACCTATAATTATTTCCTGTGGTAGGGTACACTATTACCCTGTAATATAATACCTGGTCCAATTTAAATATTATGGGTCAATATTAAGGTCTGATATTGCGCCTTGCGCTAGTTAACCATTAAAAGATGTCTTTGAATTTTTAAAGCATTTTAGAACGCTTATTTCTTCATTTTAAGCTTCTCAGAACACTCTATTTCGCATAAGCATACATAGTAAAATTTAGGGTCACGCTGTGTACCCCCTAAATGACCTATAATTATTTCCTGTGGTAGGGTACACTATTACCCTGTAATATAATACGTGGTCCAATTTAAAAATTATAGGTCAATATTAAGGTCCGATACCGTGCCGTTAGTTAACATTGAAAAATGTCTTTGAATTTTTAAAGCATTTTAGAACGCTTATTTCCTCATTTTAAGCTTCTCAGAACACTTTATTTCGCATAGGCATACATAGTAAACTTTAGGGTCACGCTGTGTACCCCCTAATTGACCTATAATTATTTCCTGTGGTAGGATACACTATAACCCTGTAATATAATACGTGGTCCAATTTAAAAATTATAGGTCAATATTAAGGTCAGATACCGTGCCGTTAGTTAACATAGAAAAGTGTCTTCGAATTTCCTTGTTTTAATGCACTATTTAAAATATACATAGTGTACCCCCTAATTGACCTATAATTATTTCCTGTGGTAGAGTACACTATTACCCTCAGATATAATACCTGGTTCAAGTTAAATATTATGGCTCAATATTAAGGTCTGATATTGCGCCTTGCGTTAGTTAACCATTGAAAGATGTCTTTGAATTTTTAAAGCATTTTAGAACGCTTATTTCTTCATTTTAAGCATCTCAGAACACTCTATTTCGCATTGGCATACATAGTAAACTTTAGGGTCACGCTGTGTACCCCCTAATTGACCTATAATTATTTCCTGTTGTAGGGTACACTATTACCCTGTAATATAATAGGTGGTCCAATTTAAAAATTATAGGTCAATATTAAGGTCCGATACCGTGCCGTTAGTTAGCATAGAAAAATGTCTTTGAATTTTTAAAGCATTTTAGAACGCTTATTTCCTCATTTTAAGCTTCTCAGAACACTTCATTTCGCATAGGCATACATAGAAAACTTTAGGGTCACTCTGCGTACCCCCTAATTGACCTATAATTATTTCCTGTGGTAGGGTACACTATAACCCTGTAATATAATACGTGGTCCAATTTAAAAATTATAGGTCAATATTAAGGTCCGATACCGTGCCGTTAGTTAACATAGAAAAGTGTCTTCGTATTTCCTTGTTTTAATGCACTATTTAAAATATACATAGTGTACCCCCTAATTGACCTATAATTATTTCCTGTGGTAGGGTACACTATTACCCTGTAATATAATACCTGGTCCAATTTAAATATTATGGGTCAATATTAAGGTCTGATATTGCGCCTTGCGTTAGATAACCATTGAAAGATGTCTTTGAATTTTTAAAGCATTTTAGAACGCTTATTTCTTCATTTTAAGCTTCTCAGAACACTCTATTTCGCATAGGCATACATAGTAAAATTTAGGGTCACGCTGTGTACCCCCTAAATGACCTATAATTATTTCCTGTGGTAGGGTACATTATTACCCTGTAATATAATACGTGGTCCAATTTAAAAATTATAGGTCAATATTAAGTTCCGATACCGTGCCGTTATTTAACATTGAAAAATGTCTTCCTATTTCCTTGTTTTAATGCACTATTTAAAATATACATAGTGTATCCCCTAATTGACCTATAATTATTTCCTGTGGTAGGGTACACTATTACCCTGTAATATAATACCTGGTCCAATTTAAATATTTTGGGTCAATATTAAGGTCTGATATTGCGCCTTGCGCTAGTTAACCATTGAAAGATGTCTTTGAATTTTTAAAGCATTTTAGAACGCTTATTTCTTCATTTTAAGCTTCTCAGAACACTCTATTTCGCATAAGCATACATAGTAAAATTTAGGGTCACGCTGTGTACCCCCTAAATGACCTATAATTATTTCCTGTGGTAGGGTACACTATTACCCTGTAATATAATACGTGGTCCAATTTAAAAATTATAGGTCAATATTAAGGTCCGATACCGTGCCGTTAGTTAACATTGAAAAATGTCTTTGAATTTTTAAAGCATTTTAGAACGCTTATTTCCTCATTTTAAGCTTCTCAGAACACTTTATTTCGCATAGGCATACATAGTAAACTTTAGGGTCACGCTGTGTACCCCCTAATTGACCTATAATTATTTCCTGTGGTAGGATACACTATAACCCTGTAATATAATACGTGGTCCAATTTAAAAATTATAGGTCAATATTAAGGTCAGATACCGTGCCGTTAGTTAACATAGAAAAGTGTCTTCGAATTTCCTTGTTTTAATGCACTATTTAAAATATACATAGTGTACCCCCTAATTGACCTATAATTATTTCCTGTGGTAGGGTACACTATTACCCTCAGATATAATATCTGGTTCAAGTTAAATATTATGGGTCAATATTAAGGTCAGATATTGCGCCTTGCGTTAGTTAACCATTGAAAGATGTCTTTGAATTTTTTAAGCATTTTAGAACGCTTATTTCTTCATTTTAAGCATCTCAGAACACTCTATTTCGCATAGGCATACATAGTAAACTTTAGGGTCACGCTGTGTACCCCCTAATTGACCTATAATTATTTCCTGTTGTAGGGTACACTATTACCCTGTAATATAATAGGTGGTCCAATTTAAAAATTATAGGTCAATATTAAGGTCCGATACCGTGCCGTTAGTTAGCATAGAAAAATGTCTTTGAATTTTTAAAGCATTTTAGAACGCTTATTTCCTCATTTTAAGCTTCTCAGAACACTTCATTTCGCAAAGGCATACATAGAAAACTTTAGGGTCACTCTGCGTACCCCCTAATTGACCTATAATTATTTCCTGTGGTAGGGTACACTATAACCACTATAACCCTGTAATATAATACGTGGTCCAATTTAAAAATTATAGGTCAATATTAAGGTCCGATACCGTGCCGTTAGTTAACATAGAAAAGTGTCTTCGTATTTCCTTGTTTTAATGCACTATTTAAAATATACATAGTGTACCCCCTAATTGACCTATAATTATTTCCTGTGGTAGGGTACACTATTACCGTGTAATATAATACCTGGTCCAATTTAAATATTATGGGTCAATATTAAGGTCTGATATTGCGCCTTGCGTTAGATAACCATTGAAAGATGTCTTTGAATTTTTAAAGCATTTTAGAACGCTTATTTCTTCATTTTAAGCTTCTCAGAACACTCTATTTCGCATAGGCATACATAGTAAAATTTAGGGTCACGCTGTGTACCCCCTAAATGACCTATAATTATTTCCTGTGGTAGGGTACACTATTACCCTGTAATATAATACGTGGTCCAATTTAAAAATTATAGGTCAATATTAAGGTGCAATACCGTGCCGTTAGTTAACATAGAAAAGTGTCTTCGTATTTTCTTGTTTTAATGCACTATTTAAAACATACATAGTGTACCCCCTAATTGACCTATAATTATTTCCTGTTGTAGGGTACACTATTACCCTGTAATATAATACCTGGTCCAATTGAAATATTATGGTTCCATATTAAGGTCTGATATCGCGCCTTGCGTTAGTTAATAATTGAAAGATGTCTTTGAATTTTTAAAGCATTTTAGAACGCTTATTTCTTCATTTTAAGCTTCTCAGAACACTCTATTTCGCATAGACATACATAGTAAATTTTAGGGTCACGCTGTGTACCACCTAATTGACCTATAATTATTTCCTGTGGTAAGGTACACTATTACCCTGTAATATAATACGTGGTACAATTAATAAATTATAGGTCAATATTAAGGTCCGATACCGTGCCGTTAGTTAACATAGAAAAGTGTCTTCGTATTTCCTTGTTTTAATGCACTATTTAAAATATACATAGTGTACCCCCTAATTGACCTATAATTATTTCCTGTGGTAGGGTACACTATTACCCTGTAATATAATACCTGGTCCAATTTAAATATTATGGGTCAATATTAAGGTCTGATATTGCGCCTTGCGCTAGTTAACCATTGAAAGATGTCTTTGAATTTTTAAAGCATTTTAGAACGCTTATTTCTTCATTTTAAGCTTCTCAGAACACTCTATTTCGCATAAGCATACATAGTAAAATTTAGGGTCACGCTGTGTACAACCTAAATGACCTATAATTATTTCCTGTGGTAGGGTACACTATTACCCTGTAATATAATACGTGGTCCAATTTAAAAATTATAGGTCAATATTAAGGACCGATACCGTGCCGTTAGTTAACCTTTTCACGTGGGCGCAAAAATAAGAAATCGAGATCCTCTGGTGGGCTGTTTTTGAGACTGGGGGATGAATTCAAGAAAGGGAACCGCTAATCCCTAGAACAAGACAAGTGATGAGTGTTAAGCATCCCCGAGAGTTTTATTCTCCTTCTGTTATTCTAAACGTCATTTGCTATCTTTTACACCACCGCAGTTCGGGGTAATAGAAATACCACTGGGGATGGATTCCAGTTTTTTGTTGACAACTGAGAAAGCGCGGGAAAACTTCTTTGGTGGTTTTATAGGATTCAGGGTAAAAAACTACATTCCGAATGTCACATGTCGACTATTTATAGTGTTTTATAAACATTCAGAGTTAATGCGGTGTGTCACAATTTCCTGATTTTATTGTTTTAAATTCTATAAACAACACATAATCCTAACCATAGTCCCGAAAAACTATTCATTACGCTAGCTATAAAAATATTATGCGCGCAATCACATATATATATATATATATATATATATATATATATATATATATATATATATATATATATATATATATATATATATATATATATATATATATATATATATATAAAATTGTAGTGCGTCATTGCTTTACATTAATACTTTCAACGTATTATGAAACATTTAAACATTTTACTGTTTAAAATGTAAAAATATTCTTACAGATTTGAGGAATAGTTAAAAAAAACTTTGTTCTTTGGAATATTGTTTCAACGGGTAACTCAGTTTTTGAAAATTTCAGTTTGGTATCGCTGGCGTTATTTAAATAAGTTATTAAAGTTATATCTATTTTTTATAAGCTCTTTGATGCCATATTAAAAGGATTGGTTTATTTACATGTTTCCGCAAAAAATATACAAGCTAATGAGGTGCACAGTGATAATAAACACTCTATTATTGAGTTAAAAAACGTCGGAAATTTCAAGGACCAAAGGGAAAAGCTCGATCTACATCCATTTTTCACGTAAATAATGGATAGATCTTCCTCTCTTGCATTTTGGGGATTACTATGTTTAAAGTGTGAAATCAGTTCTTCCTGAGAGTTATCATGCAGTGAAATCGGGTCATAATGCGGAAAAAAACCCTTTTGTTCGCTTCTTTGAATCAATTTTTATATACATGAAGAGTTCTTTTTCGTGGTCATAATTTTTTTAATTATAAATATCTATATTATACATTATAAATATCAGTATTTTAATTTATAAATATTTGTAACATTGCTGAAAATTTAATATCTCATCGAAAGATAATAAATCTTAGGAAAGAACATAAATAGTTGTAATGTCATATTTTTGTAGACAGGTCTCTTCAGTCTGAATTAATAGTGAATGGATTTAAGTCATAGCCGATGGAAAAGAAAATATAGGAAATTTAATTTGAAATCAACTCTTTGAATGAATTATTTTATTTTCATCTTTTTGATCTATCGACTTTGAAAAATACCGGTCACTTCAATAAATGATAAATATTTTTTCTCTTTATTCAGCAGAATCATTTATTTATTATTGTTATTATTATTATTGATAATAATAATGAAATAAGAAAGCAAGGTAAATGAGGATAATTTTGCCCTAACTCCCGGCTAATTTGAAAGATCCTCTCTTGTTAAGAAAGTAAGATCATTTCGATTGAAAATTATGTTATCAAATAAATTCTTCTTATTTTATAAATTTTTAAGATTTCTTAAAAAATTATAAACTATAATAACTTTGTTAATTATTTAAAAATAAATATACAAAAATTTTTAATCAATTTTCAAAATAGTATATAAAAGTTTATATCATTCCTTTAAAAAATATTTTATGCTTCAACCGAACTCTAAATTTAAAACACAATTCTTAGTACATTTATCCCTTGAACTCTTAGTTAGAATCTAATATGCGTTCTAAATATCTAACAAAATTTTTCTTCAACTTCCTTTATGTCTTTTTAAAATAGTTCCAAAAACGCGAAAACTCATAAATATTTCAGTTAATGTGCTTCAGTTGCAAATGATTATCATATAACAATCGGGCTCATTTCTTTTATTTTGCTGCAAATTTCATGAAAAGTAAGCACTTTATCGAAACTGCGTAGCATATATAATTTTTTTCCCTAGCATTTTTATATTTTTTTTAAAAAACATAGTCATTCACAATTGACTTCAACTTACTCCTGTAATAGATTTGTAGAATGTTATTGTTCAAAAATTTAGCTTCAATCTTATAAAAAGATACAAAACTGAGATATTAAAAGAATTTCTAGAAACTACAACTGAAAGTTAAACTGTGTGTAGAAAGAGGGAAAGAAACATGAAAATCGCCACAGAAGGAAAATGGTTTTCTTAAGAAAGTTAAAAATAGCGTTCATGATTTCAATTTCTTAAACATAGAAAATACATTAGTAATTATAAATTATATATTCATAAATGTGACATTTAAAATATTTATGTATCTAAAAGTATAAATACTCTTCGGTAGTATTAAGTATATATATTTCTCTTCGGAAATGCAGATATTTATTTAAAATCATGTAAGAAAATTTTTTTTTAAACTGCAGGAATTATAATCAAAATTTTAAAATTCTAATAACTATATTTATAACACGAATTTAAAATAAAACCTAAAAAAAACTATTTATTTGAGTTTATGTAAAATATATGGCTTTGATATTTTATTTCAATTTGATTTAATTTACTTAAAAGAGCGCTTTTCGATTCTGATTAATCCATATTGTTTTATATACAATTAAAAATATTCGTTTAAATTATATTTGTAATAAAGAAATTAATTTATTCAAAATATAACTCACAAGTAGAACGAAAAAATTTGTACAAAAAAATAGCAACAATGAAACTGACTAAAAAAGACGTAAGAAAACGGCAGACAAACAAAAAAGTTCCCGAACTTGGTATAGATGTTTGAAGGTAGGTGGGAAATGTAAAGAAACCTTTCTCCCCTTAGCTTAAAAAGGTGAGACCTCTCATAGTGACTAAAACAATAAAACAAATCCCACTGTAACTTGATCCTGTCTCTTAACTGAGGAGGAGATTTTTTCCCCTATTCTTACGCTGAAAGTGTCACATGCCCACCACAGGACCCCAAGTTAACATAGAAAAGTGTCTTCGAATTTCCTTGTTTTAATGCACTATTTAAAATATACATAGTGTACCCCCTAATTGACCTATAATTATTTCCTGTGGTAGGGTACACTATTACCCTCAGATATAATATCTGGTTCAAGTTAAATATTATGGGTCAATATTAAGGTCAGATATTGCGCCTTGCGTTAGTTAACCATTGAAAGATGTCTTTGAATTTTTTAAGCATTTTAGAACGCTTATTTCTTCATTTTAAGCATCTCAGAACACTCTATTTCGCATAGGCATACATAGTAAACTTTAGGGTCACGCTGTGTACCCCCTAATTGACCTATAATTATTTCCTGTTGTAGGGTACACTATTACCCTGTAATATAATAGGTGGTCCAATTTAAAAATTATAGGTCAATATTAAGGTCCGATACCGTGCCGTTAGTTAGCATAGAAAAATGTCTTTGAATTTTTAAAGCATTTTAGAACGCTTATTTCCTCATTTTAAGCTTCTCAGAACACTTCATTTCGCATAGGCATACATAGAAAACTTTAGGGTCACTCTGCGTACCCCCTAATTGACCTATAATTATTTCCTGTGGTAGGGTACACTATAACCCTGTAATATAATACGTGGTCCAATTTAAAAATTATAGGTCAATATTAAGGTCCGATACCGTGCCGTTAGTTAACATAGAAAAGTGTCTTCGTATTTCCTTGTTTTAATGCACTATTTAAAATATACATAGTGTACCCCCTAATTGACCTATAATTATTTCCTGTGGTAGGGTACACTATTACCCTGTAATATAAAACCTGGTCCAATTTAAATATTATGGGTCAATATTAAGGTCTGATATTGCGCCTTGCGTTAGATAACCATTGAAAGATGTCTTTGAATTTTTAAAGCATTTTAGAACGCTTATTTCTTCATTTTAAGCTTCTCAGAACACTCTATTTCGCATAGGCATACATAGTAAAATTTAGGGTCACGCTGTGTACCCCCTAAATGACCTATAATTATTTCCTGTGGTAGGGTACACTATTACCCTGTAATATAATACGTGGTCCAATTTAAAAATTATAGGTCAATATTAAGTTCCGATACCGTGCCGTTATTTAACATTGAAAAATGTCTTCGTATTTCCTTGTTTTAATGCACTATTTAAAATATTCATAGTGTACCCCCTAATTGACCTATAATTATTTCCTGTGGTAGGGTACACTATTACCCTGTAATACAATACCTGGTTCAATTTAAATATTATGGGTCAATATTAAGGTTTGATATTGCGCCTTGCGTTAGTTAACCATTGAAAGATGTCTTTGAATTTTTAAAGCATTTTAGAACGCTTATTTCTTCATTTTAAGCTTCTCAGAACACTTTATTTCGCATAGGCATACGAAGTAAACTATAGGGTCACGCTGTGTACCCCCTAATTGACCTATAATTATTTCCTGTGGTAGGGTACACTATTACCCTGTAATATAATAGGTGGTCCAATTTAAAAATTATAGGTCAATATTAAGGTCCGACACCGTGCCGTTAGTTAACATAGAAAAATGTCTTTGAATTTTTAAAGCATTTTAGAACGCTTATTTCCTCATTTTAAGCTTCTCAGAACACTTTATTTCGCATAGGCATACATAGTAAATTTTAGGGTCACTCTGTGTACCCCCTAATTGACCTATAATTATTTCCTGTGGTAGGGTACACTATAACCCTGTAATATAATACGTGGTCCAATTTAAAAATTATAGGTCAATATTAAGGTGCAATACCGTGCCGTTAGTTAACATAGAAAAGTGTCTTCGTATTTTCTTGTTTTAATGCACTATTTAAAACATACATAGTGTACCCCCTAATTGACCTATAATTATTTCCTGTTGTAGGGTACACTATTACCCTGTATTATAATACCTGGTCCAATTGAAATATTATGGTTCCATATTAAGGTCTGATATCGCGCCTTGCGTTAGTTAATAATTGAAAGATGTCTTTGAATTTTTAAAGCATTTTAGAACGCTTATTTCTTCTTTTTAAGCATCTCAGAACACTCTATTTCGCATAGGCATACATAGTAAAATTTAGGGTCACGCTGTGTACCCCCTAAATGACCTATAATTATATCCTGTGGTAGGGTACACTATTACCCTGTAATATAATACGTGGTCCAATTTAAAAATTATAGGTCAATATTAAGGTCCGATACCGTGCCGTTAGTTAACATAAAAAAATGTCTTTGAATTTTTAAAGCATTTTAGAACGCTTATTTCCTCATTTTAAGCTTCTCAGAACACTTTATTTCGCATAGGCATACATAGTAAACTTTAGGGTCACGCTGTGTACCCCCTAATTGACCTATAATTATTTCCTGTGGAAGGGTACACTATTACCCTGTAATACAATACCTGGTTCAATTTAAATATTATGGGTCAATATTAAGGTTTGATATTGCGCCTTGCGTTAGTTAACCATTGAAAGATGTCTTTGAATTTTTAAAGCATTTTAGAACGCTTATTTCTTCATTTTAAGCTTCTCAGAAAACTTTATTTCGCATAGGCATACATAGTAAACTTTAGGGTCACGCTGTGTACCCCCTAATTGACCTATAATTATTTTCTGTGGTAAGGAATTAATTATAGGTCAATTGTAATTGTGTACACCCTGTAATATATTAGGTGATCCAATTTAAAAAATATAGGTCAATATTAAGGTCCGATACCGTGCCGTTAGTTAGCATAGAAAAATGTCATTGAATTTTTAAAGCATTTTAGAACGCTTATTTCCTCATTTTAAGCTTCTCAGAACACTTTATTTCGCATAGGCATACATAGTAAACTTTAGGGTCACTCTTCGTACCCCCTAATTTACATATAATTATTTCCTGTGGTAGGGTACACTATAACCCTGTAATATAATACGTGGTCCAATTTAAAAATTATAGGTCAATATTAAGGTCCGATACCGTGCCGTTAGTTAACATAGAAAAGTGTCTTCGTATTTCCTTGTTTTAATGCACTATTTAAAATATACATAGTGTACCCCCTAATTGACCTATAATTATTTCCTGTGGTAGGGTACACTATTACCCTGTAATATAATACCTGGTCCAATTTAAATATTATGGGTCAATATTAAGGTCTGATATTGCGCCTTGCGTTAGTTAACCATTGAAAGATGTCTTTGAATTTTTAAAGCATTTTAGAACGCTTATTTCTTCATTTTAAGCATCTCAGAACACTCTATTTCGCATAGGCATACATAGTAAAATTTAGGGTCACGCTGTGTACCCCCTAAATGACCTATATTATTTCCTTTGGTAGGGTACACTATTACCCTGTAATATAATACGTGGTCCAATTTAAAAATTATAGGTCAATAATAAGGTGCGATACCGTACTGGTTAGTTAACATAGAAAAATGTCTTTGAATTTTAAAGCATTTTAGAACGCTTATTTCTTCATTTTAAGCTTCTCAGAACACTCTATTTCGCATAGCATACATAGTAAATTTAGGGTCACGCTGTGTACCACCTAATTGACCTATAATTATTCCTGTGGTAAGGTACACTATTACCACTGTAATATAATACGTGGTACAATTTAAAAATTATAGGTCAATATTAAGGTCCGATACCGTGCCGTTAGTTAACATAGAAAAGTGTCTTCGTATTTCCTTGTTTAATGCACTATTTAAAATATACATAGTGTACCCCCTAAATGACTATAATTATTTCCTGTGGTAGGGTACACTATTACCCTGTAATATAATAGGTGGTCCAATTTAAAAATTATAGGTCAATATTAAGGTCCGATACCGTGAAGTTAGTTAACATAGAAAAATGTCTTTGAATTTTTATAGCATTTTAGAACGCTTATTTCCTCATTTTAAGCTTCTCAGAACACTTTATTTCGCATAGGCATACATAGTAAACTTTAGGGTCACTCTGTGTACCCCCTAATTGTCCTATAATTATTTCCTGTGGTAGGGTACACTATAACCCTGTAATATAATACGTGGTCCAGTTTAAAAATTATAGGTCAATATTAAGGTCCGATACCGTGCCGTTAGTTAACATAGAAAAGTGTCTTCGTATTTCCTTGTTTTAATGCACTATTTAAAATATACATAGTGTACCCCTAATTGACCTATAATTATTTCCTGTGGTAGGGTACACTATTACCCTGTAATATAATACCTGGTCCAATTTAAATATTATGGGTCAATATTAAGGTCTGATATTGCGGCCTTGCGTTAGTTAACCATTGAAAGATGTCTTTGAATTTTTAAAGCATTTAGAACGCTTATTTCTTCATTTTAAGCTTCTCAGAACACTCTATTTCGCATAGGCATACATAGTAAATTTTAGGGTCACGCTGTGTACCACCTAATTGACCTTAATTATTTCCTGTGGTAAGGTACACTATTACCCTGTAATATAATACGTGTACAATTTAAAAATTATAGGTCAATATTAAGGTCCGATACCGTGCCGTTAGTTAACATAGAAAAGTGTCTTCGTATTTCCTTGTTTTAATGCACTATTTAAAATATACATAGTGTACCCCCTAATTGACCTATAATTATTTCCTGTGGTAGGGTACACTATTACCCTGTAATATAATACCTATTCCAATTTAAATATTATGGGTCAATATTAAGGTCTGATATTGCGCCTTGCGTTAGTTAACCATTGAAGATGTCTTTGAATTTTTAAAGCATTTTAGAACGCTTATTTCTTCATTTTAAGCATCTCAGAACACTCTATTTCGCATAGGCATACATAGTAAAATTTAGGGTCACGCTGTGTACCCCTAAATGACCTATAATTATATCCTGTGGTAGGGTACACTATTACCCTGTAATATAATACGTGGTCCAATTTGAAAATTATAGGTCAATATTAAGGTCCGATACCGCGCCGTTAGTTACATAGAAAAATGTCTTTGAATTTTTAAAGCATTTAGAACGCTTATTTCCTCATTTTAAGCTTCTCAGAACACTTTATTTCGCATAGGCATACATAGTAAACTTTAGGGTCACTCTGTGTACCCCCTAATTGTCCTATAATTATTTCCTGTGGTAGGTACACTATAACCCTGTAATATAATACGTGGTCCAGTTAAAAATTATAGGTCAATATTAAGGTCCGATACCGTGCCGTTAGTTAACATAGAAAAGTGTCTTCGTATTTCCTTGTTTTAATGCACTATTTAAAATATACATAGTGTACCCCCTAATTGACCTATAATTATTTCCTGTGGTAGGGTACACTATTACCCTGTAATATAATACCTGGTCCAATTTAAATATTATGGGTCAATATTAAGGTCTGATATTGCGCCTTGCGTTAGTTAACCATTGAAAGATGTCTTTGAATTTTTAAAGCATTTTAGAACGCTTATTTCTTCATTTAAGCTTCTCAGAACACTCTATTTCGCATAGGCATACATAGTAAATTTTAGGGTCACGCTGTGTACCACCTAATTGACCTATAATTATTTCCTGTGGTAAGGTACACTATTACCCTGTAATATAATACGTGGTACAATTTAAAAATTATAGGTCAATATTAAGGTCCGATACCGTGCCGTTAGTTAACATAGAAAAGTGTCTCGTATTTCCTTGTTTTAATGCACTATTTAAAATATACATAGTGTACCCCCTAATTGACCTATAATTATTTCCTGTGGTAGGGTACACTATTACCCTGTAATATAATACCTATTCCAATTTAAATATTATGGGTCAGTATTAAGGTCTGATATTGCGCCTTGCGTTAGTTAACCATTGAAAGATGTCTTTGAATTTTTAAAGCATTTTAGAACGCTTATTTCTTCATTTTAAGCATCTCAGAACACTCTATTTCGCATAGGCATACATAGTAAAATTTAGGGTCACGCTGTGTACCCCCTAAATGACCTATAATTATTTCCTGTGGTAGGGCACACTATTACCCTGTAATATAATACGTGGTCCAATTTAAAAATTATAGGTCAATATTAAGTTCCGATACCGTGCCGTTAGTTAACATTGAAAAATGTCTTCGTATTTCCTTGTTTTAATGCACTATTTAAAATATACATAGTGTACCCCCTAATTGACCTATAATTATTTCCTGTGGTAGGGTACACTATTACCCTGTAATACAATACCTGGTTCAATTTAAATATTATGGGTCAATATTAAGGTTTGATATTGCGCCTTGCGTTAGTTAACCATTGAAAGATGTCTTTGAATTTTTAAAGCATTTTAGAACGCTTATTTCTTCATTTTAAGCTTCTCAGAACACTCTATTTCGCATAGGCATACATAGTAAAATTTAGGGTCACGCTGTGTACCCCCTAAATGACCTATAATTATCTCCTGTGGTAGGGTACACTATTACCCTCTAATATAATACGTGGTCCAATTTAAAAATTATAGGTCAATATTAAGGTCCGATACCGTGCCGTTAGTTAACATAGAAAAATGTCTTTGAATTTTTAAAGCATTTTAGAACGCTTATTTCCTCATTTTAAGCTTCTCAGAACACTTTATTTCGCATAGGCATACATAGTAAACTTTAGGGTCACTCTGTGTACCCCCTAATTGACCTATAATTATTTCCTGTGGTAGGGTACACTATAACCCTGTAATATAATACGTGGTCCAATTTAAAAATTATAGGTCAATATTAAGGTGCAATACCGTGCCGTTAGTTAACATAGAAAAGAGTCTTCGTATTTTCTTGTTTTAATGCACTATTTAAAACATACATAGTGTACCCCCTAATTGACCTATAATTATTTCCTGTTGTAGGGTACACTATTACCCTGTAATATAATGCCTGGTCCAATTGAAATATTATGGTTCCATATTAAGGTCTGATATCGCGCCTTGCGTTAGTTAACCATTGAAAGATGTCTTTGAATTTTTAAAGCATTTTAGAACACTTATTTCTTCATTTTAAGCTTCTCAGAACACTTTATTTCGCATAGGCATACATAGTAAACTTTAGGGTCACGCTGTGTACCCCCTAATTGACCTATAATTATTTCCTGTGGTAGGGTACACTATTACCCTGTAATATAATAGGTGGTCCAATTTAAAAATTATAAGTCAATATTAAGGTCCGATACCGTGCCGTTAGTTAGCATAGAAAAATGTCTTTGAATTTTTAAAGCATTTTAGAACGCTTATTTCCTCATTTTAAGCTTCTCAGAACACTTCATTTCGCATAGGCATACATAGAAAACTTTAGGGTCACTCTGCGTACCCCCTAATTGACCTATAATTATTTCCTGTGGTAGGGTACACTATAACCCTGTAATATAATACGTGGTCCAATTTAAAAATTATAGGTCAATATTAAGGTCCGATACCGTGCCGTTAGTTAACATAGAAAAGTGTCTTTGTATTTCCTTGTTTTAATGCACTATTTAAAATATACATAGTGTACCCCCTAATTGACCTATAATTATTTCCTGTGGTAGGGTACACTATTACCCTGTAATATAATACCTGGTCCAATTTAAATATTATGGGTCAATATTAAGGTCTGATATTGCGCCTTGCGTTAGTTAACCATTGAAAGATGTCTTTGAATTTTTAAAGCATTTTAGAACGCTTATTTCTTCATTTTAAGCTTCTCAGAACACTCTATTTCGCAAAGGCATACATAGTAAATTTTAGGGTCACGCTGTGTACCACCTAATTGACCTATAATTATTTCCTGTGGTAAGGTACACTATTACCCTGTAATATAATACGTGGTACAATTTAAAAATTATAGGTCAATATTAAGGTCCGATACCGTGCCGTTAGTTAACATAGAAAAGTGTCTTCGTATTTCCTTGTTTTAATGCACTATTTAAAATATACATAGTGTACCCCCTAATTGACCTATAATTATTTCCTGTGGTAGGGTACACTATTACCCTGTAATATAATACCTATTCCAATTTAAATATTATGGGTCAATATTAAGGTCTGATATTGCGCCTTGCGTTAGTTAACCATTGAAAGATGTCTTTGAATTTTTAAAGCATTTTAGAACGCTTATTTCTTCATTTTAAGCATCTCAGAACACTCTATTTCGCATAGGCATACATAGTAAAATTTAGGGTCACGCTGTGTACCCCCTAAATGACCTATAATTATATCCTGTGGTAGGGTACACTATTACCCTGTAATATAATACGTGGTCCAATTTAAAAATTATAGGTCAATATTAAGGTCCGATACCGTGCCGTTAGTTAACATAGAAAAATGTCTTTGAATTTTTAAAGCATTTTAGAACGCTTATTTCCTCATTTTAAGCTTCTCAGAACAATTTATTTCGCATAGGCATACATAGTAAACTTTAGGGTCACGCTGTGTACCCCCTACTTGACCTATAATTATTTCCTTTGGTTTGGGTACACTATTACCCTGTAATATAATACCTGGTTCAATTTAAAAATTATAGGTCAATAATAAGGTCCGATACCGTGCCGTTAGTTAACATAGAAAAATGTCTTTGAATTTTTAAAGCATTTTAGAACGCTTATTTCTTCATTTTAAGCTTCTCAGAGCACTCTATTTCGCATAGGCATACATAGTAAAATTTAGGGTCACGCTGTGTACCCCCTAAATGACCTATAATTATTTCCTGTGGTAGGGCACACTATTACCCTGTAATATAATACGTGGTCCAATTTAAAAATTATAGGTCAATATTAAGTTCCGATACCGTGCCGTTAGTTAACATTGAAAAATGTCTTCGTATTTCCTTGTTTTAATGCACTATTTAAAATATACATAGTGTACCCCCTAATTGACCTATAATTATTTCCTGTGGTAGGGTACACTATTACCCTGTAATACAATACCTGGTTCAATTTAAATATTATGGGTCAATATTAAGGTTTGATATTGCGCCTTGCGTTAGTTAACCATTGAAAGATGTCTTTGAATTTTTAAAGCATTTTAGAACGCTTATTTCTTCATTTTAAGCTTCTCAGAACACTCTATTTCGCATAGGCATACATAGTAAAATTTAGGGTCACGCTGTGTACCCCCTAAATGACCTATAATTATATCCTGTGGTAGGGTACACTATTACCCTGTAATATAATACGTGGTCCAATTTAAAAGTTATAGGTCAATATTAAGGTCCGATACCGTGCCGTTAGTTAACATAGAAAAGTGTCTTCGTATTTCCTTGTTTTAATGCACTATTTAAAATATACATAGTGTACCCCCTAATTGACCTATAATTATTTCCTGTGGTAGGGTACACTATTACCCTGTAATATAATACCTATTCCAATTTAAATATTATGGGTCAATATTAAGGTCTGATATTGCGCCTTGCGTTAGTTAAACATTGAAAGATGTCTTTGAATTTTTAAAGCATTTTAGAACGCTTATTTCTTCATTTTAAGCATCTCAGAACACTCTATTTCGCATAGGCATACATAGTAAAATTTAGGGTCACGCTGTGTACCCCCTAAATGACCTATAATTATATCCTGTGGTAGGGTACACTATTACCCTGTAATATAATACGTGGTCCAATTTAAAAATTATAGGTCAATATTAAGGTCCGATACCGTGCCGTTAGTTAACATAGAAAAATGTCTTTGAATTTTTAAAGCATTTTAGAACGCTTATTTCTTCATTTTAAGCTTCTCAGAGCACTCTATTTCGCATAGGCATACATAGTAAAATTTAGGGTCACGCTGTGTACCCCCTAAATGACCTATAATTATTTCCTGTGGTAGGGCACACTATTACCCTGTAATATAATACGTGGTCCAATTTAAAAATTATAGGTCAATATTAAGTTCCGATACCGTGCCGTTAGTTAACATTGAAAAATGTCTTCGTATTTCCTTGTTTTAATGCACTATTTAAAATATACATAGTGTACCCCCTAATTGACCTATAATTATTTCCTGTGGTAGGGTACACTATTACCCTGTAATACAATACCTGGTTCAATTTAAATATTATGGGTCAATATTAAGGTTTGATATTGCGCCTTGCGTTAGTTAACCATTGAAAGATGTCTTTGAATTTTTAAAGCATTTTAGAACGCTTATTTCTTCATTTTAAGCTTCTCAGAACACTCTATTTCGCATATGCATACATAGTAAAATTTAGGGTCACGCTGTGTACCCCCTAAATGACCTATAATTATTTCCTGTGGTAGGGTACACTATTACCCTGTAATATAATACGTGGTCCAATTTAAAAATTATAGGTCAATATTAAGGACCGATACCGTGCCGTTAGTTAACATTGAAAAATGTCTTTGAATTTTTAAAGCATTTTAGAACGCTTATTTCCTCATTTTAAGCTTCTCAGAACACTTTATTTCGCATAGGCATACATAGTAAACTTTAGGGTCTCTCTGTGTACCCCCTAATTGACCTATAATTATTTCCTGTGATGGGTACACTATAACCCTGTAATATAATACGTGGTCCAATTTAAAAATTATAGGTCAATATTAAGGTCCGATACCGTGCCGTTAGTTAACATAGAAAAATGTCTTTGAATTTTTAAAGCATTTTAGAACGCTTATTTCCTCATTTTAAGCTTCTCAGAACACTCTATTTCGCATAGGCATACATAATAAATTTTAGGGTCACGCTGTGTACCACCTAATTGACCTATAATTATTTCCTGTGGTAAGGTACACTATTACCTTGTAATATAATACGTGGTACAATTTAAAAATTATAGGTCAATATTAAGGTCCGATACCGTGCCGTTAGTTAACATAGAAAAGTGTCTTCGTATTTCCTTGTTTTAATGCACTATTTAAAATATACATAGTGTACCCCCTAATTGACCTATAATTATTTCCTGTGGTAGGGTACACTATTACCCTGTAATATAATACCTGTTCCAATTTAAATATTATGGGTCAATATTAAGGTCTGATATTGCGCCTTGCGCTAGTTAACCATTGAAAGATGACTTTGAATTTTTAAAGCATTTTAGAACGCTTATTTCTTCATTTTAAGCTTCTCAGAACACTCTATTTCGCATAAGCATACATAGTAAAATTTTGGGTCACGCTGTGTACCCCCTAAATGACCTATAATTATTTCCTGTGGTAGGGTACACTATTACCCTGTAATATAATACGTGGTCCAATTTAAAAATTATAGGTCAATATTAAGGACCGATACCGTGCCGTTAGTTAACATTGAAAAATGTCTTTGAATTTTTAAAGCATTTTAGAACGCTTATTTCCTCATTTTAAGCTTCTCAGAACACTTTATTTCGCATAGGCATACATAGTAAACTTTAGGGTCTCTCTGTGTACCCCCTAATTGACCTATAATTATTTCCTGTGATGGGTACACTATAACCCTGTAATATAATACGTGGTCCAATTTAAAAATTATAGGTCAATATTAAGGTCCGATACCGTGCCGTTAGTTAACATAGAAAAGTGTCTTCGTATTTCCTTGTTTTAATGCACTATTTAAAATATACATAGTGTACCCCCTAATTGACCTATAATTATTTCCTGTGGTAGGGTACACTATTACCCTGTAATATAATACCTATTCCAATTTAAATATTATGGGTCAATATTAAGGTCTGATATTGCGCCTTGCGTTAGTTAACCATTGAAAGATGTCTTTGAATTTTTAAAGCATTTTAGAACGCTTATTTCTTCATTTTAAGCATCTCAGAACACTCTATTTCGCATAGGCATACATAGTAAAATTTAGGGTCACGCTGTGTACCCCCTAAATGACCTATAATTATATCCTGTGGTAGGGTACACTATTACCCTGTAATATAATACGTGGTCCAATTTAAAAATTATAGGTCAATATTAAGGTCCGATACCGTGCCGTTAGTTAACATAGAAAAATGTCTTTGAATTTTTAAAGCATTTTAGAACGCTTATTTCTTCATTTTAAGCTTCTCAGAGCACTCTATTTCGCATAGGCATACATAGTAAAATTTAGGGTCACGCTGTGTACCCCCTAAATGACCTATAATTATTTCCTGTGGTAGGGCACACTATTACCCTGTAATATAATACGTGGTCCAATTTAAAAATTATAGGTCAATATTAAGTTCCGATACCGTGCCGTTAGTTAACATTGAAAAATGTCTTCGTATTTCCTTGTTTTAATGCACTATTTAAAATATACATAGTGTACCCCCTAATTGACCTATAATTATTTCCTGTGGTAGGGTACACTATTACCCTGTAATACAATACCTGGTTCAATTTAAATATTATGGGTCAATATTAAGGTTTGATATTGCGCCTTGCGTTAGTTAACCATTGAAAGATGTCTTTGAATTTTTAAAGCATTTTAGAACGCTTATTTCTTCATTTTAAGCTTCTCAGAACACTCTATTTCGCATATGCATACATAGTAAAATTTAGGGTCACGCTGTGTACCCCCTAAATGACCTATAATTATTTCCTGTGGTAGGGTACACTATTACCCTGTAATATAATACGTGGTGCAATTTAAAAATTATAGGTCAATATTAAGGACCGATACCGTGCCGTTAGTTAACATTGAAAAATGTCTTTGAATTTTTAAAGCATTTTAGAACGCTTATTTCCTCATTTTAAGCTTCTCAGAACACTTTATTTCGCATAGGCATACATAGTAAACTTTAGGGTCTCTCTGTGTACCCCCTAATTGACCTATAATTATTTCCTGTGATGGGTACACTATAACCCTGTAATATAATACGTGGTACAATTTAAAAATTATAGGTCAATATTAAGGTCCGATACCGTGCCGTTAGTTAACATAGAAAAGTGTCTTCGTATTTCCTTGTTTTAATGCACTATTTAAAATATACATAGTGTACCCCCTAATTGACCTATAATTATTTCCTGTGGTAGGGTACACTATTACCCTGTAATATAATACCTGGTCCAATTTAAATATTATGGGTCAATATTAAGGTCTGATATTGCACCTTGCGCTAGTTAACCATTGAAAGATGACTTTGAATTTTTAAAGCATTTTAGAACGCTTATTTCTTCATTTTAAGCTTCTCAGAACACTCTATTTCGCATAAGCATACATAGTAAAATTTTGGGTCACGCTGTGTACCCCCTAAATGACCTATAATTATTTCCTGTGGTAGGGTACACTATTACCCTGTAATATAATACGTGGTCCAATTTAAAAATTATAGGTCAATATTAAGGACCGATACCGTGCCGTTAGTTAACATTGAAAAATGTCTTTGAATTTTTAAAGCATTTTAGAACGCTTATTTCCTCATTTTAAGCTTCTCAGAACACTTTATTTCGCATAGGCATACATAGTAAACTTTAGGGTCTCTCTGTGTACCCCCTAATTGACCTATAATTATTTCCTGTGATGGGTACACTATAACCCTGTAATATAATACGTGGTCCAATTTAAAAATTATAGGTCAATATTAAGGTCCGATACCGTGCCGTTAGTTAACATAGAAAAGTGTCTTCGTATTTCCTTGTTTTAATGCACTATTTAAAATATACATAGTGTACCCCCTAAATGACCTATAATTATTTCCTGTGGTAGGGTACACTATTACCCTGTAATATAATACCTGGTCCAATTTAAATATTATGGGTCAATATTAAGTTCTGATATTGCGCCTTGCGTTAGTTAACCATTGAAAGATGTCTTTGAATTTTTAAAGCATTTTAGAACGCTTATTTCTTCATTTTAAGCTTCTCAGAACACTCTATTTCGCATAGGCATACATAGTAAATTTTAGGGTCACGCTGTGTACCACCTAATTGACCTATAATTATTTCCTGTGGTAAGGTACACTATTACCCTGTAATATAATACCTGGTTCAATTTAAAAATTATAGGTCAATAATAAGGTCCGATACCGTGCCGTTAGTTAACATAGAAAAATGTCTTTGAATTTTTAAAGCATTTTAGAACGCTTATTTCTTCATTTTAAGCTTCTCAGAGCACTCTATTTCGCATAGGCATACATAGTAAAATTTAGGGTCACGCTGTGTACCCCCTAAATGACCTATAATTATTTCCTGTGGTAGGGCACACTATTACCCTGTAATATAATACGTGGTCCAATTTAAAAATTATAGGTCAATATTAAGTTCCGATACCGTGCCGTTAGTTAACATTGAAAAATGTCTTCGTATTTCCTTGTTTTAATGCACTATTTAAAATATACATAGTGTACCCCCTAATTGACCTATAATTATTTCCTGTGGTAGGGTACACTATTACCCTGTAATACAATACCTGGTTCAATTTAAATATTACGGGTCAATATTAAGGTTTGATATTGCGCCTTGCGTTAGTTAACCATTGAAAGATGTCTTTGAATTTTTAAAGCATTTTAGAACGCTTATTTCTTCATTTTAAGCTTCTCAGAACACTCTATTTCGCATAGGCATACATAGTAAAATTTAGGGTCACGCTGTGTACCCCCTAAATGACCTATAATTATATCCTGTGGTAGGGTACACTATTACCCTGTAATATAATACGTGGTCCAATTTAAAAGTTATAGGTCAATATTAAGGTCCGATACCGTGCCGTTAGTTAACATAGAAAAGTGTCTTCGTATTTCCTTGTTTTAATGCACTATTTAAAATATACATAGTGTACCCCCTAATTGACCTATAATTATTTCCTGTGGTAGGGTACACTATTACCCTGTAATATAATACCTATTCCAATTTAAATATTATGGGTCAATATTAAGGTCTGATATTGCGCCTTGCGTTAGTTAACCATTGAAAGATGTCTTTGAATTTTTAAAGCATTTTAGAACGCTTATTTCTTCATTTTAAGCTTCTCAGAACACTCTATTTCGCATAGGCATACATAGTAAATTTTAGGGTCACGCTGTGTACCACCTAATTGACCTATAATTATTTCCTGTGGTAAGGTACACTATTACCCTGTAATATAATACCTGGTTCAATTTAAAAATTATAGGTCAATAATAAGGTCCGATACCGTGCCGTTAGTTAACATAGAAAAATGTCTTTGAATTTTTAAAGCATTTTAGAACGCTTATTTCTTCATTTTAAGCTTCTCAGAGCACTCTATTTCGCATAGGCATACATAGTAAAATTTAGGGTCACGCTGTGTACCCCCTAAATGACCTATAATTATTTCCTGTGGTAGGGCACACTATTACCCTGTAATATAATACGTGGTCCAATTTAAAAATTATAGGTCAATATTAAGTTCCGATACCGTGCCGTTAGTTAACATTGAAAAATGTCTTCGTATTTCCTTGTTTTAATGCACTATTTAAAATATACATAGTGTACCCCCTAATTGACCTATAATTATTTCCTGTGGTAGGGTACACTATTACCCTGTAATACAATACCTGGTTCAATTTAAATATTATGGGTCAATATTAAGGTTTGATATTGCGCCTTGCGTTAGTTAACCATTGAAAGATGTCTTTGAATTTTTAAAGCATTTTAGAACGCTTATTTCTTCATTTTAAGCTTCTCAGAACACTCTATTTCGCATAGGCATACATAGTAAAATTTAGGGTCACGCTGTGTACCCCCTAAATGACCTATAATTATATCCTGTGGTAGGGTACACTATTACCCTGTAATATAATACGTGGTCCAATTTAAAAGTTATAGGTCAATATTAAGGTCCGATACCGTGCCGTTAGTTAACATAGAAAAGTGTCTTCGTATTTCCTTGTTTTAATGCACTATTTAAAATATACATAGTGTACCCCCTAATTGACCTATAATTATTTCCTGTGGTAGGGTACACTATTACCCTGTAATATAATACCTATTCCAATTTAAATATTATGGGTCAATATTAAGGTCTGATATTGCGCCTTGCGTTAGTTAACCATTGAAAGATGTCTTTGAATTTTTAAAGCATTTTAGAACGCTTATTTCTTCATTTTAAGCATCTCAGAACACTCTATTTCGCATAGGCATACATAGTAAAATTTAGGGTCACGCTGTGTACCCCCTAAATGACCTATAATTATATCCTGTGGTAGGGTACACTATTACCCTGTAATATAATACGTGGTCCAATTTAAAAATTATAGGTCAATATTAAGGTCCGATACCGTGCCGTTAGTTAACATAGAAAAATGTCTTTGAATTTTTAAAGCATTTTAGAACGCTTATTTCTTCATTTTAAGCTTCTCAGAGCACTCTATTTCGCATAGGCATACATAGTAAAATTTAGGGTCACGCTGTGTACCCCCTAAATGACCTATAATTATTTCCTGTGGTAGGGCACACTATTACCCTGTAATATAATACGTGGTCCAATTTAAAAATTATAGGTCAATATTAAGTTCCGATACCGTGCCGTTAGTTAACATTGAAAAATGTCTTCGTATTTCCTTGTTTTAATGCACTATTTAAAATATACATAGTGTACCCCCTAATTGACCTATAATTATTTCCTGTGGTAGGGTACACTATTACCCTGTAATACAATACCTGGTTCAATTTAAATATTATGGGTCAATATTAAGGTTTGATATTGCGCCTTGCGTTAGTTAACCATTGAAAGATGTCTTTGAATTTTTAAAGCATTTTAGAACGCTTATTTCTTCATTTTAAGCTTCTCAGAACACTCTATTTCGCATATGCATACATAGTAAAATTTAGGGTCACGCTGTGTACCCCCTAAATGACCTATAATTATTTCCTGTGGTAGGGTACACTATTACCCTGTAATATAATACGTGGTCCAATTTAAAAATTATAGGTCAATATTAAGGACCGATACCGTGCCGTTAGTTAACATTGAAAAATGTCTTTGAATTTTTAAAGCATTTTAGAACGCTTATTTCCTCATTTTAAGCTTCTCAGAACACTTTATTTCGCATAGGCATACATAGTAAACTTTAGGGTCTCTCTGTGTACCCCCTAATTGACCTATAATTATTTCCTGTGATGGGTACACTATAACCCTGTAATATAATACGTGGTCCAATTTAAAAATTATAGGTCAATATTAAGGTCCGATACCGTGCCGTTAGTTAACATAGAAAAATGTCTTTGAATTTTTAAAGCATTTTAGAACGCTTATTTCTTCATTTTAAGCTTCTCAGAGCACTCTATTTCGCATAGGCATACATAGTAAAATTTAGGGTCACGCTGTGTACCCCCTAAATGACCTATAATTATTTCCTGTGGTAGGGCACACTATTACCCTGTAATATAATACGTGGTCCAATTTAAAAATTATAGGTCAATATTAAGTTCCGATACCGTGCCGTTAGTTAACATTGAAAAATGTCTTCGTATTTCCTTGTTTTAATGCACTATTTAAAATATACATAGTGTACCCCCTAATTGACCTATAATTATTTCCTGTGGTAGGGTACACTATTACCCTGTAATACAATACCTGGTTCAATTTAAATATTATGGGTCAATATTAAGGTTTGATATTGCGCCTTGCGTTAGTTAACCATTGAAAGATGTCTTTGAATTTTTAAAGCATTTTAGAACGCTTATTTCTTCATTTTAAGCTTCTCAGAACACTCTATTTCGCATATGCATACATAGTAAAATTTAGGGTCACGCTGTGTACCCCCTAAATGACCTATAATTATTTCCTGTGGTAGGGTACACTATTACCCTGTAATATAATACGTGGTGCAATTTAAAAATTATAGGTCAATATTAAGGACCGATACCGTGCCGTTAGTTAACATTGAAAAATGTCTTTGAATTTTTAAAGCATTTTAGAACGCTTATTTCCTCATTTTAAGCTTCTCAGAACACTTTATTTCGCATAGGCATACATAGTAAACTTTAGGGTCTCTCTGTGTACCCCCTAATTGACCTATAATTATTTCCTGTGATGGGTACACTATAACCCTGTAATATAATACGTGGTACAATTTAAAAATTATAGGTCAATATTAAGGTCCGATACCGTGCCGTTAGTTAACATAGAAAAGTGTCTTCGTATTTCCTTGTTTTAATGCACTATTTAAAATATACATAGTGTACCCCCTAATTGACCTATAATTATTTCCTGTGGTAGGGTACACTATTACCCTGTAATATAATACCTGGTCCAATTTAAATATTATGGGTCAATATTAAGGTCTGATATTGCGCCTTGCGCTAGTTAACCATTGAAAGATGACTTTGAATTTTTAAAGCATTTTAGAACGCTTATTTCTTCATTTTAAGCTTCTCAGAACACTCTATTTCGCATAAGCATACATAGTAAAATTTTGGGTCACGCTGTGTACCCCCTAAATGACCTATAATTATTTCCTGTGGTAGGGTACACTATTACCCTGTAATATAATACGTGGTCCAATTTAAAAATTATAGGTCAATATTAAGGACCGATACCGTGCCGTTAGTTAACATTGAAAAATGTCTTTGAATTTTTAAAGCATTTTAGAACGCTTATTTCCTCATTTTAAGCTTCTCAGAACACTTTATTTCGCATAGGCATACATAGTAAACTTTAGGGTCTCTCTGTGTACCCCCTAATTGACCTATAATTATTTCCTGTGATGGGTACACTATAACCCTGTAATATAATACGTGGTCCAATTTAAAAATTATAGGTCAATATTAAGGTCCGATACCGTGCCGTTAGTTAACATAGAAAAGTGTCTTCGTATTTCCTTGTTTTAATGCACTATTTAAAATATACATAGTGTACCCCCTAAATGACCTATAATTATTTCCTGTGGTAGGGTACACTATTACCCTGTAATATAATACCTGGTCCAATTTAAATATTATGGGTCAATATTAAGTTCTGATATTGCGCCTTGCGTTAGTTAACCATTGAAAGATGTCTTTGAATTTTTAAAGCATTTTAGAACGCTTATTTCTTCATTTTAAGCTTCTCAGAACACTCTATTTCGCATAGGCATACATAGTAAATTTTAGGGTCACGCTGTGTACCACCTAATTGACCTATAATTATTTCCTGTGGTAAGGTACACTATTACCCTGTAATATAATACGTGGTACAATTTAAAAATTATAGGTCAATTTTAAGGTCCGATACCGTGCAGTTAGTTAACATAGAAAAGTGTCTTCGTATTTCCTTGTTTTAATGCACTATTTAAAATATACATAGTGTACCCCCTAATTGACCTATAATTATTTCCTGTGGTAGGGTACACTATTACCCTGTAATATAATACCTGGTCCAATTTAAATATTATGGGTCAATATTAAGGTCTGATATTGCGCCTTGCGTTAGTTAACCATTGAAAGATGTCTTTGAATTTTTAAAGCATTTTAGAACGCTTATTTCTTCATTTTAAGCTTCTCAGAACACTCTATTTCGCATAGGCATACATAGTAAAATTTAGGGTCACGCTGCGTACCCCCTAAATGACCTATAATTATTTCCTGTGGTAGGGTACACTATTACCCTCTAATATAATACGTGGTCCAATTTAAAAATTATAGGTCAATATTAAGGTCCGATACCGTGCCGTTAGTTAACATTGAAAAATGTCTTTGAATTTTTAAAGCATTTTAGAACGCTTATTTCCTCATTTTAAGCTTCTCAGAACACTTTATTTCGCATATACATACATAGTAAACTTTAGGGTCTCTCTGTGTACCCCCTTATTGACCTATAATTATTTCCTGTGGTAGGGTACACTATAACCCTGTAATATAATACGTGGTCCAATTTAAAAATTATAGGTCAATATTAAGTTCCGATACCGTGACGTTAGTTAACATAGAAAAGTGTCTTCGTATTTCCTTGTTTTAATGCACTATTTAAAATATACATAGTGTACCCCCTAATTGACCTATAATTATTTCCTGTGGTAGGGTACACTATTACCCTGTAATACAATACCTATTCCAATTTAAATATTATGGGTCAATATTAAGGTCTGATATTGCGCCTTGCGTTAGTTAACCATTGAAAGATGTCTTTGAATTGTTAAAGCATTTTAGAACGCTTATTTCTTCATTTTAAGCATCTCAGAACACTCTATTTCGCATAGGCATACATAGTAAAATTTAGGGTCACGCTGTGTACCCCTTAAATGACCTATAATTATATCCTGTGGTAGGGTACACTATTACCCTGTAATATAATAGGTGGTCCAATTTAAAAATTATAGGTCAATATTAAGGTCCGATACCGTGCCGTTAGTTAGCATAGAAAAATGTCTTTGAATTTTTAAAGCATTTTAGAACGCTTATTTCCTCATTTTAAGCTTCTCAGAACACTTCATTTCGCATAGGCATACATAGAAAACTTTAGGGTCACTCTGCGTACCCCCTAATTGACCTATAATTATTTCCTGTGGTAGGGTACACTATAACCCTGTAATATAATACGTGGTCCAATTTAAAAATTATAGGTCAATATTAAGGTCCGATACCGTGCCGTTAGTTAACATAGAAAAGTGTCTTTGTATTTCCTTGTTTTAATGCACTATTTAAAATATACATAGTGTACCCCCTAATTGACCTATAATTATTTCCTGTGGTAGGGTACACTATTACCCTGTAATATAATACCTGGTCCAATTTAAATATTGTGGGTCAATATTAAGGTCTGATATTGCGCCTTGCGTTAATTAACCATTGAAAGATGTCTTTGAATTTTTAAAGCATTTTAGAACGCTTATTTCTTCATTTTAAGCTTCTCAGAACACTCTATTTCGCATAGGCATACATAGTAAATTTTAGGGTCACGCTGTGTACCACCTAATTGACCTATAAATATTTCCTGTGGTAAGGTACACTATTACCCTGTAATATAATACGTGGTACAATTTAAAAATTATAGGTCAATATTAAGGTCCGATACCGTGCCGTTAGTTAACATAGAAAAGTGTCTTCGTATTTCCTTGTTTTAATGCACTATTTAAAATATACATAGTGTACCCCCTAATTGACCTATAATTATTTCCTGTGGTAGGGTACATTATTACCCTGTAATATAATACCTATTCCAATTTAAATATTATGGGTCAATATTAAGGTCAGATATTGCGCCTTGCGTTAGTTAACCATTGAAAGATGTCTTTGAATTTTTAAAGCATTTTAGAACGCTTATTTCTTCATTTTAAGCTTCTCAGAACACTCTATTTCGCATAGGCATACATAGTAAAATTTAGGGTCACGCTGTGTACCCCCTAAATGACCTATAATTATTTCCTGTGGTAGGGTACACTATTACCCTCTAATATAATACGTGGTCCAATTTAAAAATTATAGGTCAATATTAAGGTCCGATACCGTGCCGTTAGTTAACATAGAAAAATGTCTTTGAATTTTTAAAGCATTTTAGAACGCTTATTTCCTCATTTTAAGCTTCTCAGAACACTCTATTTCGCATAGGCATACATAGTAAATTTTAGGGTCACGCTGTGTACCACCTAATTAACCTATAATTATTTCCTGTGGTAAGGTACACTATTACCTTGTAATATAATACGTGGTACAATTTAAAAATTATAGGTCAATATTAAGGTCCGATACCGTGCCGTTAGTTAACATAGAAAAGTGTCTTCGTATTTCCTTGTTTTAATGCACTATTTAAAATATACATAGTGTACCCCCTAATTGACCTATAATTATTTCCTGTGGTAGGGTACACTATTACCCTGTAATATAATACCTGGTCCAATTTAAATATTATGGGTCAATATTAAGGTCTGATATTGCGCCTTGCGCTAGTTAAACATTGAAAGATGTCTTTGAATTTTTAAAGCAGTTTAGAACGCTTATTTCTTCATTTTAAGCTTCTCAGAACACTCTATTTCGCATAAGCATACATAGTAAAATTTAGGGTCACGCTGTGTACCCCCTAAATGACCTATAATTATTTCCTGTGGTAGGGTACACTATTACCCTGTAATATAATACGTGGTCCAATTTAAAAATTATAGGTCAATATTAAGGACCGATACCGTGCCGTTAGTTAACATTGAAAAATGTCTTTGAATTTTTAAAGCATTTTAGAACGCTTATTTCCTCATTTTAAGCTTCTCAGAACACTTTATTTCGCATAGGCATACATAGTAAACTTTAGGGTCTCTCTGTGTACCCCCTAATTGACCTATAATTATTTCCTGTGATGGGTACACTATAACCCTGTAATATAATACGTGGTCCAATTTAAAAATTATAGGTCAATATTAAGGTCCGATACCGTGCCGTTAGTTAACATAGAAAAGTGTCTTCGTATTTCCTTGTTTTAATGCACTATTTAAAATATACATAGTGTACCCCCTAATTGACCTATAATTATTTCCTGTGGTAGGGTACACTATTACCCTGTAATATAATACCTGGTCCAATTTAAATATTATGGGTCAATATTAAGGTCTGATATTGCGCCTTGCGTTAGTTAACCATTGAAAGATGTCTTTGAATTTTTAAAGCATTTTAGAACGCTTATTTCTTCATTTTAAGCTTCTCAGAACACTCTATTTCGCATAGGCATACATAGTAAATTTTAGGGTCACGCTGTGTACCACCTAATTGACCTATAATTATTTCCTGTGGTAAGGTACACTATTACCCTGTAATATAATACGTGGTACAATTTAAAAATTATAGGTCAATTTTAAGGTTCGATACCGTGCCGTTAGTTAACATAGAAAAGTGTCTTCGTATTTCCTTGTTTTAATGCACTATTTAAAATATACATAGTGTACCCCCTAATTGACCTATAATTATTTCCTGTGGTAGGGTACACTATTACCCTGTAATATAATACCTGGTCCAATTTAAATATTATGGGTCAATATTAAGGTCTGATATTGCGCCTTGCGCTAGTTAACCATTGAAAGATGTCTTTGAATTTTTAAAGCATTTTAGAACGCTTATTTCTTTATTTTAAGCTTCTCAGAACACTCTATTTCGCATAAGCATACATAGTAAAATTTAGGGTCACGCTGTGTACCCCCTAAATGACCTATAATTATTTCCTGTGGTAGGGTACACTATTACCCTGTAATATAATACGTGGTCCAATTTAAAAATTATAGGTCAATATTAAGGTCCGATACCGTGCCGTTAGTTAACATTGAAAAATGTCTTTGAATTTTTAAAGCATTTTAGAACGCTTATTTCCTCATTTTAAGCTTCTCAGAACACTTTATTTCGCATATACATACATAGTAAACTTTAGGGTCTCTCTGTGTACCCCCTAATTGACCTATAATTATTTCCTGTGGTAGGGTACACTATAACCCTGTAATATAATACGTGGTCCAATTTAAAAATTATAGGTCAATATTAAGTTCCGATACCGTGACGTTAGTTAACATAGAAAAGTGTCTTCGTATTTCCTTGTTTTAATGCACTATTTAAAATATACATAGTGTACCCCCTAATTGACCTATAATTATTTCCTGTGGTAGGGTACACTATTACCCTGTAATATAATACCTATTCCAATTTAAATATTTTGGGTCAATATTAAGGTCTGATATTGCGCCTTGCGCTAGTTAACCATTGAAAGATGTCTTTGAATTTTTAAAGCATTTTAGAACGCTTATTTCTTCATTTTAAGCTTCTCAGAACACTCTATTTCGCATAAGTATACATAGTAAAATTTAGGGTCACGCTGTGTACCCCCTAAATGACCTATAATTATTTCCTGTGGTAGGGTACACTATTACCCTGTAATATAATACGTGGTCCAATTTAAAAATTATAGGTCAATATTAAGGACCGATACCGTGCCGTTAGTTAACATTGAAAAATGTCTTTGAATTTTTAAAGCATTTTAGAACGCTTATTTCCTCATTTTAAGCTTCTCAGAACACTTTATTTCGCATAGGCATACATAGTAAACTTTAGGGTCTCTCTGTGTACCCCCTAATTGACCTATAATTATTTCCTGTGATGGGTACACTATAACCCTGTAATATAATACGTGGTCCAATTTAAAAATTATAGGTCAATATTAAGGTCCGATACCGTGTCGTTAGTTAACATAGAAAAGTGTCTTCGTATTTCCTTGTTTTAATGCACTATTTAAAATATACATAGTGTACCCCCTAATTGACCTATAATTATTTCCTGTGGTAGGGTACACTATTACCCTGTAATATAATACCTGGTCCAATTTAAATATTATGGGTCAATATTGAGGTCTGATATTGCGCCTTGCGTTAGTTAACCATTGAAAGATGTCTTTGAATTTTTAAAGCATTTTAGAACGCTTATTTCTTCATTTTAAGCTTCTCAGAACACTCTATTTCGCATAGGCATACATAGTAAATTTTAGGGTCACGCTGTGTACCCCCTAATTGACCTATAATTATTTCCTGTGGTAGGGTACACTATTACCCTGTAATACAATACCTGGTTCAATTTAAATATTATGGGTCAATATTAAGGTTTGATATTGCGCCTTGCGTTAGTTAACCATTGAAAGATGTCTTTGAATTTTTAAAGCATTTTAGAACGCTTATTTCTTCATTTTAAGCTTCTCAGAACACTCTATTTCGCATAGGCATACATAGTAAAATTTAGGGTCACGCTGTGTACCCCCTAAATGACCTATAATTATTTCCTGTGGTAGGGTACACTATTACCCTCTAATACACAGTCCAGTCACATTAATGTGACCACCACCTACTTTCGACGTCAACGTGAAATAACCAATCACAGAGTGTAGGTGGCAGCACATTACAGTGTAGTGTATATATTGGATGTCCTAGGGCAACGAAAAGCATTTCAGTCGTTGGCGCAATGCAGAAATGTAGCGATTTATCCGACGTCCAAAAGGGCATGATTATTGGCTTTCGGGCCAGGGGTGGAAACATTTCGGAAACGACTGATTTTGTGAACTGTTCGCGTACCGCCGTGGTAAAAGTATACCGTGCATGGCAAAATGGCACTATACAAAACAAGCGGCGTGGCACATGTGGTGCACCACGGGCCAAAGATGGCAGAGGCGAATGAAGGCTACTGAGATGCGTTTAGACGAATGGACGTGCAACTGTTGAGCACCTGACCGTCCAGATGAACCAAGGGGCTACCAGGAGTGTATCCTCAACAACCGTTCAGCGAACGTTGCTGCGCATGGGCCTCCGCAGCAGACGCCTGGTTAATGCACCTATGCTGACTGCTGTTCATCGGTGACGAAGGGTGGAATTTGCACGCCAGTACCGCAACTAGACGTCCACAGAGTGGCAACAGGTGGCTTTTTCCGATGAATCACATTTTATGCTCCATGGGACAGATGGACGTTGGCGTATACGGCGTGAAACGTCTGAAAGCAACACCCTGCAGCAATTGCCGGAAAGCTGCAGGCTGGAAGAGGGAGCGTTATGGTTTGGGGAATGTTTTCCTGGCATTCACTGGGTGCACTCATCATTGTGGAAGGCACGATTGATCAGTACAAGTGCGTATCTGTCCTTGCAGACCATGTCCACCCCTACACGCAAATGATTTTTCCTCAGAATGATGGCATCTACCACCAGGACAATGCGATGTGTCATGCAGCTCGCAGTGCATGTGCGTGGTTCGAAGAGCATCAGGATGAATTTACCGTACTCCCCTGGCCCTCAAACTCACCGGATTTAAACCCAATCGAGAATCTGTGGGACCACCTCGATCGGGTTGTTCGTACCATGGATCCTCAACCGCGTAATCTAGCGCAGCTGGCCACGGCACTGGAGTCGGCATGGCTCAACATCCCAGTGAACACTTTCAAAAACCAAATTGACTTTCTTCCTGCACGTCTCGTAGCTGTCAGCTCTGCCAAAGGTGGTTATTTTGGCTTTTGACAGGTGGTCACATTAATGTGACTGGACTGTGTATAATACGTGGTCCAATTTAAAAATTATAGGTCAATATTAAGGTCCGATACCGTGCCGTTAGTTAACATAGAAAAATGTCTTTGAATTTTTAAAGCATTTTAGAACGCTTATTTCCTCATTTTAAGCTTCTCAGAACACTTTATTTCGCATAGGCATACATAGTAAATTTTAGGGTCACGCTGTGTACCACCTAATTGACCTATAATTATTTCCTGTGGTAAGGTACACTATTACCTTGTAATATAATAAGTGGTACAATTTAAAAATTATAGGTCAATATTAAGGTCCGATACCGTGCCGTTAGTTAACATAGAAAAGTGTCTTCGTATTTCCTTGTTTTAATGCACTATTTAAAATATACATAGTGTACCCCCTAATTGACCTATAATTATTTCCTGTGGTAGGGTACACTATTACCCTGTAATATAATACCTGGTCCAATTTAAATATTATGGGTCAATATTAAGGTCTGATATTGCGCCTTGCGCTAGTTAACCATTGAAAGATGTCTTTGAATTTTTAAAGCATTTTAGAACGCTTATTTCTTCATTTTAAGCTTCTCAGAACACTCTATTTCGCATAAGCATACATAGTAAAATTTAGGGTCACGCTGTGTACCCCCTAAATGACCTATAATTATTTCCTGTGGTAGGGTACACTATTACCCTGTAATATAATACGTGGTCCAATTTAAAAATTAAAGGTCAATATTAAGGACCGATACCGTGCCGTTAGTTAACATTGAAAAATGTCTTTGAATTTTTAAAGCATTTTAGAACGCTTATTTCCTCATTTTAAGCTTCTCAGAACACTTTATTTCGCATAGGCATACATAGTAAACTTTAGGGTCTCTCTGTGTACCCCCTAATTGACCTATAATTATTTCCTGTGATGGGTACACTATAACCCTGTAATATAATACGTGGTCCAATTTAAAAATTATAGGTCAATATTAAGGTCCGATACCGTGCCGTTAGTTAACATAGAAAAGTGTCTTCGTATTTCCTTGTTTTAATGCACTATTTAAAATATACATAGTGTACCCCCTAATTGACCTATAATTATTTCCTGTGGTAGGGTACACTATTACCCTGTAATATAATACCTATTCCAATTTAAATATTATGGGTCAATATTAAGGTCTGATATTGCGCCTTGCGTTAGTTAACCATTGAAAGATGTCTTTGAATTTTTAAAGCATTTTAGAACGCTTATTTCTTCATTTTAAGCATCTCAGAACACTCTATTTCGCATAGGCATACATAGTAAAATTTAGGGTCACGCTGTGTACCCCCTAAATGACCTATAATTATATCCTGTGGTAGGGTACACTATTACCCTGTAATATAATACGTGGTCCAATTTAAAAATTATAGGTCAATATTAAGGTCCGATACCGTGCCGTTAGTTAACATAGAAAAATGTCTTTGAATTTTTAAAGCATTTTAGAACGCTTATTTCCTCATTTTAAGCTTCTCAGAACACTTTATTTCGCATAGGCATACATAGTAAACTTTAGGGTCACGCTGTGTACCCCCTAATTGACCTATAATTATTTCCTTTGGTGGGGTACACTATTACCCTGTAATATAATACCTGGTCCAATTTAAATATTATGGGTCAATATTAAGGTCTGATATTGCGCCTTGCGTTAGTTAACCATTGAAAGATGTCTTTGAATTTTTAAAGCATTTTAGAACGCTTATTTCTTCATTTTAAGCTTCTCAGAGCACTCTATTTCGCATAGGCATACATAGTAAAATTTAGGGTCACGCTGTGTACCCCCTAAATGACCTATAATTATTTCCTGTGGTAGGGTACACTATAACCCTGTAATATATTACGTGGTCCAATTTAAAAATTATAGGTCAATATTAAGGTCCGATACCGTGCCGTTAGTTAACATAGAAAAGTGTCTTCGTATTTCCTTGTTTTAATGCACTATTTAAAATATACATAGTGTACCCCCTAATTGACCTATAATTATTTCCTGTGGTAGGGTACACTATTACCCTGTAATATAATACCTGGTCCAATTTAAATATTATGGGTCAATATTAAGGTCTGATATTGCGCCTTGCGTTAGTTAACCATTGAAAGATGTCTTTGAATTTTTAAAGCATTTTAGAACGCTTATTTCTTCATTTTAAGCATCTCAGAACACTCTATTTCGCATAGGCATACATAGTAAAGTTTAGGGTCACGCTGTGTACCCCCTAAATGACCTATAATTATTTCCTGTGGTAGGGTACACTATTTCCCTGTAATATAATACGTGGTCCAATTTAAAAATTATAGGTCAATAATAAGATCCGATACCGTGCCGTTAGTTAACATAGAAAAATGTCTTTGAATTTTTAAAGCATTTTAGAACGCTTATTTCCTCATTTTAAGCTTCTCAGAACACTTTATTTCGCAACGGCATACATAGTAAACTTTAGGGTCACTCTGTGTACCCCCTAATTGACCTATAATTATTTCCTGTGGTAGGGTACACTATAACCCTGTAATATAATACGTGGTCCAATTTAAAAATTATAGGTCAATGTTAAGGTCCGATACCGTGCCGTTAGTTAACATAGAAAAGTGTCTTCGTATTTTCTTGTTTTAATGCACTATTTAAAACATACATAGTGTACCCCCTAATTGACCTATAATTATTTCCTGTTGTAGGGTACACAATTACCCTGTAATATAATACCTGGTCCAATTGAAATATTATGGTTCCATATTAAGGTCTGATATCGCGCTTTGCGTTAGTTAACCATTGAAAGATGTCTTTGAATTTTTAAAGCATTTTAGAACGCTTATTTCTTCATTTTAAGCTTCTCAGAACACTCTATTTCGCATAGGCATACATAGTAAATTTTAGGGTCACGCTGTGTACCACCTAATTGACCTATAATTATTTCCTGTGGTAAGGTACACTATTACCCTGTAATATAATACGTGTACAATTTAAAAATTATAGGTCAATATTAAGGTCCGATACCGTGCCGTTAGTTAACATAGAAAAGTGTTTTCGTATTTCCTTGTTTTAATGCACTATTTAAAATATACATAGTGTACCCCCTAATTGACCTATAATTATTTCCTGTGGTAGGGTACACTATTACCCTGTAATATAATACCTGGTCCAATTTAAATATTATGGGTCAATATTAAGGTCTGATATTGCGCCTTGCGTTAGTTAACCATTGAAAGATGTCTTTGAATTTTTAAAGCATTTTAGAACGCTTATTTCTTCATTTTAAGCATCTCAGAACACTCTATTTCGCATAGGCATACATAGTAAAGTTTAGGGTCACGCTGTGTACCCCCTAAATGACCTATAATTATTTCCTGTGGTAGGGTACACTATTTCCCTGTAATATAATACGTGGTCCAATTTAAAAATTATAGGTCAATAATAAGATCCGATACCGTGCCGTTAGTTAACATAGAAAAATGTCTTTGAATTTTTAAAGCATTTTAGAACGCTTATTTCCTCATTTTAAGCTTCTCAGAACACTCTATTTCGCATAAGTATACATAGTAAACTTTAGGGTCTCTCTGTGTACCCCCTAATTGACCTATAATTATTTCCTGTGATGGGTACACTATAACCCTGTAATATAATACGTGGTCCAATTTAAAAATTATAGGTCAATATTAAGGTCCGATACCGTGCCGTTAGTTAACATAGAAAAGTGTCTTCGTATTTCCTTGTTTTAATGCACTATTTAAAATATACATAGTGTACCCCCTAATTGACCTATAATTATTTCCTGTGGTAGGGTACACTATTACCCTGTAATATAATACCTGGTCCAATTTAAATATTATGGGTCAATATTAAGGTCTGATATTGCGCCTTGCGTTAGTTAACCATTGAAAGATGTCTTTGAATTTTTAAAGCATTTTAGAACGCTTATTTCTTCATTTTAAGCTTCTCAGAACACTCTATTTCGCATAGGCATACATAGTAAATTTTAGGGTCACGCTGTGTACCACCTGATTGACCTATAATTATTTCCTGTGGTAAGGTACACTATTACCCTGTAATATAATACGTGGTACAATTTAAAAATTATAGGTCATTTTTAAGGTCCGATACCGTGCAGTTAGTTAACATAGAAAAGTGTCTTCGTATTTCCTTGTTTTAATGCACTATTTAAAATATACATAGTGTACCCCCTAATTGACCTATAATTATTTCCTGTGGTAGGGTACACTATTACCCTGTAATATAATACCTGGTCCAATTTAAATATTATGGGTCAATATTAAGGTCTGATATTGCGCCTTGCGCTAGTTAACCATTGAAAGATGTCTTTGAATTTTTAAAGCATTTTAGAACGCTTATTTCTTTATTTTAAGCTTCTCAGAACACTCTATTTCGCATAAGCATACATAGTAAAATTTAGGGTCACGCTGTGTACCCCCTAAATGACCTATAATTATTTCCTGTGGTAGGGTACACTATTACCCTGTAATATAATACGTGGTCCAATTTAAAAATTATAGGTCAATATTAAGGTCCGATACCGTGCCGTTAGTTAACATTGAAAAATGTCTTTGAATTTTTAAAGCATTTTAGAACGCTTATTTCCTCATTTTAAGCTTCTCAGAACACTTTATTTCGCATATACATACATAGTAAACTTTAGGGTCTCTCTGTGTACCCCCTAATTGACCTATAATTATTTCCTGTGGTAGGGTACACTATAACCCTGTAATATAATACGTGGTCCAATTTAAAAATTATAGGTCAATATTAAGTTCCGATACCGTGACGTTAGTTAACATAGAAAAGTGTCTTCGTATTTCCTTGTTTTAATGCACTATTTAAAATATACATAGTGTACCCCCTAATTGACCTATAATTATTTCCTGTGGTAGGGTACACTATTACCCTGTAATATAATACCTATTCCAATTTAAATATTATGGGTCAATATTAAGGTCTGATATTGCGCCTTGCGTTTTAGAACGCTTATTTCTTCATTTTAAGCATCTCAGAACACTCTATTTCGCATAGGCATACATAGTAAAATTTAGGGTCACGCTGTGTACCCCCTAAATGACCTATAATTATATCCTGTGGTAGGGTACACTATTACCCTGTAATATAATACGTGGTCCAATTTAAAAATTATAGGTCAATATTAAGGTCCGATACCGTGCCGTTAGTTAACATAGAAAAATGTCTTTGAATTTTTAAAGCATTTTAGAACGCTTATTTCCTCATTTTAAGCTTCTCAGAACACTTTATTTCGCATAGGCATACATAGTAAACTTTAGGGTCACGCTGTGTACCCCCTAATTGACCTATAATTATTTCCTTTGGTGGGGTACACTATTACCCTGTAATATAATACCTGGTCCAATTTAAATATTATGGGTCAATATTAAGGTCTGATATTGCGCCTTGCGTTAGTTAACCATTGAAAGATGTCTTTGAATTTTTAAAGCATTTTAGAACGCTTATTTCTTCATTTTAAGCTTCTCAGAGCACTCTATTTCGCATAGGCATACATAGTAAAATTTAGGGTCACGCTGTGTACCCCCTAAATGACCTATAATTATTTCCTGTGGTAGGGTACACTATAACCCTGTAATATATTACGTGGTCCAATTTAAAAATTATAGGTCAATATTAAGGTCCGATACCGTGCCGTTAGTTAACATAGAAAAGTGTCTTCGTATTTCCTTGTTTTAATGCACTATTTAAAATATACATAGTGTACCCCCTAATTGACCTATAATTATTTCCTGTGGTAGGGTACACTATTACCCTGTAATATAATACCTGGTCCAATTTAAATATTATGGGTCAATATTAAGGTCTGATATTGCGCCTTGCGTTAGTTAACCATTGAAAGATGTCTTTGAATTTTTAAAGCATTTTAGAACGCTTATTTCTTCATTTTAAGCATCTCAGAACACTCTATTTCGCATAGGCATACATAGTAAAGTTTAGGGTCACGCTGTGTACCCCCTAAATGACCTATAATTATTTCCTGTGGTAGGGTACACTATTTCCCTGTAATATAATACGTGGTCCAATTTAAAAATTATAGGTCAATAATAAGATCCGATACCGTGCCGTTAGTTAACATAGAAAAATGTCTTTGAATTTTTAAAGCATTTTAGAACGCTTATTTCCTCATTTTAAGCTTCTCAGAACACTTTATTTCGCAACGGCATACATAGTAAACTTTAGGGTCACTCTGTGTACCCCCTAATTGACCTATAATTATTTCCTGTGGTAGGGTACACTATAACCCTGTAATATAATACGTGGTCCAATTTAAAAATTATAGGTCAATATTAAGGTCCGATACCGTGCCGTTAGTTAACATAGAAAAGTGTCTTCGTATTTTCTTGTTTTAATGCACTATTTAAAACATACATAGTGTACCCCCTAATTGACCTATAATTATTTCCTGTTGTAGGGTACACAATTACCCTGTAATATAATACCTGGTCCAATTGAAATATTATGGTTCCATATTAAGGTCTGATATCGCGCTTTGCGTTAGTTAACCATTGAAAGATGTCTTTGAATTTTTAAAGCATTTTAGAACGCTTATTTCTTCATTTTAAGCTTCTCAGAACACTCTATTTCGCATAGGCATACATAGTAAATTTTAGGGTCACGCTGTGTACCACCTAATTGACTTATAATTATTTCCTGTGGTAAGGTACACTATTACCCTGTAATATAATACGTGGTACAATTTAAAAATTATAGGTCAATATTAAGGTCCGATACCGTGCCGTTAGTTAACATAGAAAAGTGTTTTCGTATTTCCTTGTTTTAATGCACTATTTAAAATATACATAGTGTACCCCCTAATTGACCTATAATTATTTCCTGTGGTAGGGTACACTATTACCCTGTAATATAATACCTGGTCCAATTTAAATATTATGGGTCAATATTAAGGTCTGATATTGCGCCTTGCGTTAGTTAACCATTGAAAGATGTCTTTGAATTTTTAAAGCATTTTAGAACGCTTATTTCTTCATTTTAAGCATCTCAGAACACTCTATTTCGCATAGGCATACATAGTAAAGTTTAGGGTCACGCTGCGTACCCCCTAAATGACCTATAATTATTTCCTGTGGTAGGGTACACTATTTCCCTGTAATATAATACGTGGTCCAATTTAAAAATTATAGGTCAATAATAAGATCCGATACCGTGCCGTTAGTTAACATAGAAAAATGTCTTTGAATTTTTAAAGCATTTTAGAACGCTTATTTCCTCATTTTAAGCTTCTCAGAACACTTTATTTCGCAACGGCATACATAGTAAACTTTAGGGTCACTCTGTGTACCCCCTAATTGACCTATAATTATTTCCTGTGGTAGGGTACACTATAACCCTGTAATATAATACGTGGTCCAATTTAAAAATTATAGGTCAATATTAAGGTCCGATACCGTGCCGTTAGTTAACATAGAAAAGTGTCTTCGTATTTTCTTGTTTTAATGCACTATTGAAAACATACATAGTGTACCCCCTAATTGACCTATAATTATTTCCTGTTGTAGGGTACACAATTACCCTGTAATATAATACCTGGTCCAATTGAAATATTATGGTTCCATATTAAGGTCTGATATCGCGCTTTGCGTTAGTTAACCATTGAAAGATGTCTTTGAATTTTTAAAGCATTTTAGAACGCTTATTTCTTCATTTTAAGCTTCTCAGAACACTCTATTTCGCATAGGCATACATAGTAAATTTTAGGGTCACGCTGTGTACCACCTAATTGACCTATAATTATTTCCTGTGGTAAGGTACACTATTACCCTGTAATATAATACGTGGTACAATTTAAAAATTATAGGTCAATATTAAGGTCCGATACCGTGCCGTTAGTTAACATAGAAAAGTGTTTTCGTATTTCCTTGTTTTAATGCACTATTTAAAATATACATAGTGTACCCCCTAAATGACCTATAATTATTTCCTGTGGTAGGGTACACTATTACCCTGTAATATAATAGGTGGTCCAATTTAAAAATTATAGGTCAATATTAAGGTCCGATACCGTGAAGTTAGTTAACATAGAAAAATGTCTTTGAATTTTTAAAGCATTTTAGAACGCTTATTTCCTCATTTTAAGCTTCTCAGAACACTTTATTTCGCATAGGCATACATAGTAAATTTTAGGGTCACTCTGTGTACCCCCTAATTGACCTATAATTATTTCCTGTGGTAGGGTACACTATAACCCTATAATATAATACGTGGTCCAGTTTAAAAATTATAGGTCAATATTAAGGTCCGATACCGTGCCGTTAGTTAACATAGAAAAGTGTCTTCGTATTTCCTTGTTTTAATGCACTATTTAAAATATACATAGTGTACCCCCTAATTGACCTATAATTATTTCCTGTGGTAGGGTACACTATTACCCTGTAATATAATACCTGGTCCAATTTAAATATTATGGGTCAATATTAAGGTCTGATATTGCGAATTGCGTTAGTTAACCATTGAAAGATGTTTTTGAATTTTTAAAGCATTTTAGAACGCTTATTTCTTCATTTTAAGCATCTCAGAACACTCTATTTCGCATAGGCATACATAGTAAAATTTAGGGTCACGCTGTGTACCCCCTAAATGACCTATAATTATTTCCTGTGGTAGGGTGCACTATTACCCTGTAATATAATACGTGGTCCAATTTAAAAATTATAGGTCAATATTAAGGCCCGATACCGTGCCGTTAGTTAACATAGAAAAATGTCTTTGAATTTTTAAAGCATTTTAGAACGCTTATTTCCTCATTTTAAGCTTCTCAGAACACTTTATTTTGCATAGGCATACATAGTAAACTTTAGGGTCACGCTGTGTACCCCCTAATTGACCTATAATTATTTCCTTTGGTAGGGTACACTATTACCCTGTAATATAATACCTGGTCCAATTTAAATTTTATGGGTCAATATTAAGGTCTGATATTGCGCCTTGCGTTAGTTAACCATTGAAAGATGTCTTTGAATTTTTAAAGCATTTTAGAACGCTTATTTCTTTATTTTAAGCTTCTCAGAACACTCTATTTCGCATAGGCATACATAGTAAAATTTAGGGTCACGCTGTGTACCCCCTAAATGACCTATAATTATTTCCTGTGGTAGGGTACACTATTACCCTGTAATATAATACGTGGTCCAATTTAAAAATTATAGGTCAATATTAAGTTCCGATACCGTGCCGTTAGTTAACATTGAAAAATGTCTTCGTATTTCCTTGTTTTAATGCACTATTTAAAATATACATAGGGTACCCCCTAATTGACCTATAATTATTTCCTGTGGTAGGGTACACTATTACCCTGTAATATAATACCTGGTCCAATTTAAATATTATGGGTCAATATTAAGGTCTGATATTGCGCCTTGCGTTAGTTAACCATTGAAAGATGTCTTTGAATTTTTAAAGCATTTTAGAACGCTTATTTCTTCATTTTAAGCATCTCAGAACACTCTATTTCGCATAGGCATACATAGTAAAATTTAGGGTCACGCTGTGTACCCCCTTAATGACCTATAATTATTTCCTGTGGTAGGGTACACTATTACCCTTTAATATAATACGTGGTCCAATTTAAAAATTATAGGTCAATATTAAGGTCCGATACCATGCCGTTAGTTAACATAGAAAAGTGTCTTCGTATTTTCTTGTTTTAATGCACTATTTAAAACATACATAGTGTACCCCCTAATTGACCTATAATTATTTCCTGTTGTAGGGTACACTATTACCCTGTAATATAATACCTGGGCCAATTGAAATATTATGGTTCGATATTAAGGTCTGATATCGCGCCTTGCGTTAGTTAACCATTGAAAGATGTCTTTGAATTTTTAAAGCATTTTAGAACGCTTATTTCTTCATTTTAAGCTTCTCAGAACACTCTATTTCGCATAGGCATACATAGTAAATTTTAGGGTCACGCTGTCTACCACCTAATTGACCTATAATTATTTCCTGTGGTAAGGTACACTATTACCCTGTAATATAATACGTGGTACAATTTAAAAATTATAGGTCCATATTAAGGTCCGATACCGTGCCGTTAGTTAACATAGAAAAGTGTCTTCGTATTTCCTTGTTTTAATGCACTATTTAAAATATACATAGTGTACCCCCTAAATGACCTATAATTATTTCCTGTGGTAGGGTACACTATTACCCTGTAATATAATAGGTGGTCCAATTTAAAAATTATAGGTCAATATTAAGGTCCGATACCGTGCCGTTAGTTAACATAGAAAAATGTCTTTGAATTTTTAAAGCATTTTAGAACGCTTATTTCTTCATTTTAAGCATCTCAGAACACTCTATTTCGCATAGGCATATATAGTAAACTTTAGGGTCACTCTGTGTACCCCCTAATTGACCTATAATTATTTCCTGTGGTAGGGTACACTAAAACCCTGTAATATAATACGTGATCCAATTTAAAAATTATAGGTCAATATTAAGGTCCGATACCGTGCCGTTAGTTAACATAGAAAAGTGTCTTCGTATTTCCTTGTTTTAATGCACTATTTAAAATATACATAGTGTACCCCCTAATTGACCTATAATTATTTCCTGGGGTAGGGTACACTATTACCCTGTAATATAATACCTGGTCCAATTTAAATATTATGGGTCAATATTAAGGTCTGATATTGCGCCTTGCGTTAGTTAACCATTGGAAGATGTCTTTGAATTTTTAAGGCATTTTAGAACGCTTATTTCTTCATTTTAAGCATCTCAGAACACTCTATTTCGCATAGGCATACATAGTAAAATTTAGGGTCACGCTGTGTACCCCCTAAATGACCTATAATTATTTCCTGTGGTAGGGTACACTATTACCCTATAATATAATACGTGGTCCAATTTAAAAATTATAGGTCAATATTAAGGTCCGATACCGTGCCGTTAGTTAACATAGAAAAATGTCTTTGAATTTTTAAAGCATTTTAGAACGCTTATTTCCTCATTTTAAGCTTCTCAGAACACTTTTTTTCGCATAGGCATACATAGTAAACTTTAGGGTCACGCTGTGTACCCCCTAATTGACCTATAATTATTTCCTTTGGTAGGGTACACTATTACCCTGTAATATAATACCTGGTCCAATTTAAATTTTATGGGTCAATATTAAGATCTGATATTGCGCCTTGCGTTAGTTAACCATTGAAAGATGTCTTTGAATTTTTAAAGAATTTTAGAACGCTTATTTCTTCATTTTAAGCTTCTCAGAACACTCTATTTCGCATAGGCATACATAGTAAAATTTAGGGTCACGCTGTGTACCCCCTAAATGACCTATAATTATTTCCTGTGGTAGGGTACACTATTACCCTGTAATATAATACGTGGTCCAATTTAAAAATTATAGGTCAATATTAAGTTCCGATACCGTGCCGTTAGTTAACATTGAAAAATGTCTTCGTATTTCCTTGTTTTAATGCACTATTTAAAATATACATAGTGTACCCCCTAATTGACCTATAATTATTTCCTGTGGTAGGGTACACTATAACCCTGTAATATAATACGTGGTCCAATTTAAAAATTATAGGTCAATATTAAGGTCCGATATTGCGCCTTGCGTTAGTTAACCATTGAAAGATGTCTTTGAATTTTTAAAGCATTTTAGAACGCTTATTTCTTCATTTTAAGCTTCTCAGAACACTCTATTTCGCATAGGCATACATAGTAAAATTTAGGGTCACGCTGTGTACCCCCTAAATGACCTATAATTATTTACTGTGGTAGGGTACACTTTTACCCTGTAATATAATACGTGGTCCAATTTAAAAATTATAGGTCAATATTAAGTTCCGATACCGTGCCGTTAGTTAACATTGAAAAATGTCTTCGTATTTCCTTGTTTTAATACACTATTTAAAATATACATAGTGTACCCCCTAATTGACCTATAATTATTTCCTGTGGTAGGGTACACTATTACCCTGTAATATAATACCTGGTCCAATTTAAATATTATGGGTCAATATTAAGGTCTGATATTGCGCCTTGCGTTAGTTAACCATTGAAAGATGTCTTTGAATTTTTAAAGCATTTTAGAACGCTTATTTCTTCATTTTAAGCATCTCAGAACACTCTATTTCGCATAGGCATATATAGTAAACTTTAGGGTCACTCTGTGTACCCCCTAATTGACCTATAATTATTTCCTGTGTATTAGGGTACACTATTACCCTGTAATATAATACGTTGTCCAATTTAAAAATTATAGGTCAATATTAAGGTCCTATACCGTGCCGTTAGTTAACATAGAAAAGTGTCTTCGTATTTCCTTGTTTTAATGCACTATTTAAAATATACATAGTGTACCCCCTAATTGACCTATAATTATATCCTGTGGTAGGGTACACTATTACCCTGTAATATAATACCTGGTCCAATTTAAATATTATGGGTCAATATTAAGGTCTGATATTGCGACTTGCGTTAGTTAACCATTGGAAGATGTCTTTGAATTTTTAAAGCATTTTAGAACGCTTATTTCTTCATTTTAAGCATCTCAGAACACTCTATTTCGCATAGGCATACATAGTAAAATTTAGGGTCACGCTGTGTACCCCCTAAATGACCTATAATTATTTCCTGTGGTAGGGTACACTATTACCCTGTAATATAATACGTGGTCCAATTTAAAAATTATAGGTCAATATTAAGGTCCGATACCGTGCCGTTAGTTAACATAGAAAAATGTCTTTGAATTTTTAAAGCATTTTAGAACGCTTATTTCCTCATTTTTAGCTTCTCAGAACACTTTATTTCGCATAGGCATACATAGTAAACTTTAGGGTCACGCTGTGTACCCCCTAAATGACCTATAATTATTTACTGTGGTAGGGTACACTTTTACCCTGTAATATAATACGTGGTCCAATTTAAAAATTATAGGTCAATATTAAGTTCCGATACCGTGCCGTTAGTTAACATTGAAAAATGTCTTCGTATTTCCTTGTTTTAATGCACTATTTAAAATATACATAGTGTACCCCCTAATTGACCTATAATTATTTCCTGTGGTAGGGTACACTATTACCCTGTAATATAATACCTGGTCCAATTTAAATATTATGGGTCAATATTAAGGTCTGATATTGCGCCTTGCGTTAGTTAACCATTGAAAGATGTCTTTGAATTTTTAAAGCATTTTAGAACGCTTATTTCTTCATTTTAAGCATCTCAGAACACTCTATTTCGCATAGGCATATATAGTAAACTTTAGGGTCACTCTGTGTACCCCCTAATTGACCTATAATTATTTCCTGTGTATTAGGGTACACTATTACCCTGTAATATAATACGTTGTCCAATTTAAAAATTATAGGTCAATATTAAGGTCCTATACCGTGCCGTTAGTTAACATAGAAAAGTGTCTTCGTATTTCCTTGTTTTAATGCACTATTTAAAATATACATAGTGTACCCCCTAATTGACCTATAATTATATCCTGTGGTAGGGTACACTATTACCCTGTAATATAATACCTGGTCCAATTTAAATATTATGGGTCAATATTAAGGTCTGATATTGCGACTTGCGTTAGTTAACCATTGGAAGATGTCTTTGAATTTTTAAAGCATTTTAGAACGCTTATTTCTTCATTTTAAGCATCTCAGAACACTCTATTTCGCATAGGCATACATAGTAAAATTTAGGGTCACGCTGTGTACCCCCTAAATGACCTATAATTATTTCCTGCGGTAGGGTACACTATTACCCTGTAATATAATACGTGGTCCAATTTAAAAATTATAGGTCAATATTAAGGTCCGATACCGTGCCGTTAGTTAACATAGAAAAATGTCTTTGAATTTTTAAAGCATTTTAGAACGCTTATTTCCTCATTTTTAGCTTCTCAGAACACTTTATTTCGCATAGGCATACATAGTAAACTTTAGGGTCACTCTGTGTACCCCCTAGTTGACCTATAATTATTTCCTGTGGTAGGGTACACTATAACCCTGTAATATAATACGTGGTCCAATTTAAAAATTATAGGTCAATATTAAAGTCCGATACCGTGCCGTTAGTTAACATAGAAAAGTGTCTTCGTATTTTCTTGTTTTAATGCACTATTTAAAACATACATAGTGTACCCCCTAATTGACCTATAATTATTTCCTGTTGTAGGGTAAACTATTACCCTGTAATATAATACCTGGTCCAATTGAAATATTATGGTTCCATATTAAGGTCTGATATCGCGCCTTGCGTTAGTTAACCATTGAAAGATGTCTTTGAATTTTTAAAGCATTTTAGAACGCTTATTTCTTCATTTTAAGCATCTCAGAACACTCTATTTCGCATAGGCATATATAGTAAACTTTAGGGTCACTCTGTGTACCCCCTAATTGACCTATAATTATTTCCTGTGGTAGGGTACACTATAACCCTGTAATATAATACGTGGTCCAATTTAAAAATTATAGGTCAATATTAAGGTCCGATACCGTGCCGTTTGTTAACATAGAAAAGTGTCTTCGTATTTCCTTGTTTTAATGCACTATTTAAAATATACATAGTGTACCCCCTAATTGACCTATAATTATTTCCTGTGGTAGGGTACACTATTACCCTGTAATATAATACCTGGTCCAATTTAAATATTATGGGTCAATATTAAGGTCTGATATTGCGCCTTGCGTTAGTTAACCATTGAAAGATGTCTTTGAATTTTTAAAGCATTTTAGAACGCTTATTTCTTCATTTTAAGCTTCTCAGAACACTCTATTTCGCATAGGCATACATAGTAAAATTTAGGGTCACGCTGTGTACCCCCTAAATGACCTATAATTATTTCCTGTGGTAGGGTACACTATTACCCTGTAATATAATACGTGGTCCAATTTAAAAATTATAGGTCAATATTAAGGTCCGATATTGCGCCTTGCGTTAGTTAACCATTGAAAGATGTCTTTGAATTTTTAAAGCATTTTAGAACGCTTATTTCTTCATTTTAAGCTTCTCAGAACACTCTATTTCGCATAGGCATACATAGTAAAATTTAGGGTCACGCTGTGTACCCCCTAAATGACCTATAAGTATTTCCTGTGGTAGGGTACACAATTACCCTGTAATATAATACGTGGTCCTATTTAAAAATTATAGGTCAATATTAAGGTCCTATACCGTGCCGTTAGTTAACATAGAAAAGTGTCTTCGTATTTCCTTGTTTTAATGCACTATTTAAAATATACATAGTGTACCCCCTAATTGACCTATAATTATATCCTGTGGTAGGGTACACTATTACCCTGTAATATAATACCTGGTCCAATTTAAATATTATGGGTCAATATTAAGGTCTGATATTGCGACTTGCGTTAGTTAACCATTGGAAGATGTCTTTGAATTTTTAAAGCATTTTAGAACGCTTATTTCTTCATTTTAAGCATCTCAGAACACTCTATTTCGCATAGGCATACATAGTAAAATTTAGGGTCACGCTGTGTACCCCCTAAATGACCTATAATTATTTCCTGTGGTAGGGTACACTATTACCCTGTAATATAATACGTGGTCCAATTTAAAAATTATAGGTCAATATTAAGGTCCGATACCGTGCCGTTAGTTAACATAGAAAAATGTCTTTGAATTTTTAAAGCATTTTAGAACGCTTATTTCCTCATTTTTAGCTTCTCAGAACACTTTATTTCGCATAGGCATACATAGTAAACTTTAGGGTCACTCTGTGTACCCCCTAATTGACCTATAATTATTTCCTGTGGTTGGGTACACTATAACCCTGTAATATAATACGTGGTCCAATTTAAAAATTATAGGTCAATATTAAAGTCCGATACCGTGCCGTTAGTTAACATAGAAAAGTGTCTTCGTATTTTCTTGTTTTAATGCACTATTTAAAACATACATAGTGTACCCCCTAATTGACCTATAATTATTTCCTGTTGTAGGGTACACTATTACCCTGTAATATAATACCTGGTCCAATTGAAATATTATGGTTCCATATTAAGGTCTGATATCGCGCCTTGCGTTAGTTAACCATTGAAAGATGTCTTTGAATTTTTAAAGCATTTTAGAACGCTTATTTCTTCATTTTAAGCTTCTCAGAACACTCTATTTCGCATAGGCATACATAGTAAATTTTAGGGTCACGCTGTGTACCACCTAATTGACCTATAATTATTTCCTGTGGTAAGGTACACTATTACCCTGTAATATAATACTTGGTACAATTTAAAAATTATAGGTCAATATTAAGGTCCGATACCGTGCCGTTAGTTAACATAGAAAAGTGTCTTCGTATTTCCTTGTTTTAATGCACTATTTAAAATATACATAGTGTACCCCCTAAATGACCTATAATTATTTCCTGTGGTAGGGTACACTATTACCCTGTAATATAATAGGTGGTCCAATTTAAAAATTATAGGTCAATATTAAGGTCCGATACCGTGCCGTTAGTTAACATAGAAAAATGTCTTTGAATTTTTAAAGCATTTTAGAACGCTTATTTCCTCATTTTAAGCTTCTCAGAACACTTTATTTCGCATAGGCATACATAGTAAACTTTAGGGTCACTCTGTGTACCCCCTAATTGACCTATAATTATTTCCTGTTTTAGGGTACACTATAACCCTGTAATATAATACGTGGTCCAGTTTAAAAATTATAGGTCAATATTAAGGTCCGATACCGTGCCGTTAGTTAACATAGAAAAGTGTCTTCGTATTTCCTTGTTTTAATGCACTATTTAAAATATACATAGTGTACCCCCTAATTGACCTATAATTATTTCCTGTGGTAGGGTACACTATTACCCTGTAATATAATACCTGGTCCAATTTAAATATTATGGGTCAATATTAAGGTCTGATATTGCGCCTTGCGTTAGTTAACCATTGGAAGATGTCTTTGAATTTTTAAAGCATTTTAGAACGCTTATTTCTTCTTTTTAAGCATCTCAGAACACTCTATTTCGCATAGGCATACATAGTAAAATTTAGGGTCACGCTGTGTACCCCCTAAATGACCTATAATTATTTCCTGTGGTAGGGTACACTATTACCCTGTAATATAATACGTGGTCCAATTTAAAAATTATAGGTCAATATTAAGGTCCGATACCGTGCCGTTAGTTAACATAGAAAAATGTCTTTGAATTTTTAAAGCATTTTAGAACGCTTATTTCCTCATTTTAAGCTTCTCAGAACACTTTATTTCGCATAGGCATACATAGTAAACTTTAGGGTCACGCTGTGTACCCCCTAATTGACCTATAATTATTTCCTTTGGTAGGGTACACTATTACCCTGTAATATAATACCTGGTCCAATTTAAATTTTATGGGTCAATATTAAGGTCTGATATTGCGCCTTGCTTTAGTTAACCATTGAAAGATGTCTTTGAATTTTTAAAGCATTTTAGAACGCTTATTTCTTCATTTTAAGCTTCTCAGAACACTCTATTTCGCATAGGCATACATAGTAAAATTTAGGGTCACGCTGTGTACCCCCTAAATGACCTATAAGTATTTCCTGTGGTAGGGTACACTATTACCCTGTAATATAATACGTGGTCCAATTTAAAAATTATAGGTCAATATTAAGGTCCTATACCGTGCCGTTAGTTAACATAGAAAAGTGTCTTCGTATTTCCTTGTTTTAATGCACTATTTAAAATATACATAGTGTACCCCCTAATTGACCTATAATTATATCCTGTGGTAGGGTACACTATTACCCTGTAATATAATACCTGGTCCAATTTAAATATTATGGGTCAATATTAAGGTCTGATATTGCGACTTGCGTTAGTTAACCATTGGAAGATGTCTTTGAATTTTTAAAGCATTTTAGAACGCTTATTTCTTCATTTTAAGCATCTCAGAACACTCTATTTCGCATAGGCATACATAGTAAAATTTAGGGTCACGCTGTGTACCCCCTAAATGACCTATAATTATTTCCTGTGGTAGGGTACACTATTACCCTGTAATATAATACGTGGTCCAATTTAAAAATTATAGGTCAATATTAAGGTCCGATACCGTGCCGTTAGTTAACATAGAAAAATGTCTTTGAATTTTTAAAGCATTTTAGAACGCTTATTTCCTCATTTTTAGCTTCTCAGAACACTTTATTTCGCATAGGCATACATAGTAAACTTTAGGGTCACTCTGTGTACCCCCTAATTGACCTATAATTATTTCCTGTGGTAGGGTACACTATAACCCTGTAATATAATACGTGGTCCAATTTAAAAATTATAGGTCAATACTAAAGTCCGATACCGTGCCGTTAGTTAACATAGAAAAGTGTCTTCGTATTTTCTTGTTTTAATGCACTATTTAAAACATACATAGTGTACCCCCTAATTGACCTATAATTATTTCCTGTTGTAGGGTACACTATTACCCTGTAATATAATACCTGGTCCAATTGAAATATTATGGTTCCATATTAAGGTCTGATATCGCGCCTTGCGTTAGTTAACCATTGAAAGATGTCTTTGAATTTTGAAAGCATTTTAGAACGCTTATTTCTTCATTTTAAGCTTCTCAGAACACTCTATTTCGCATAGGCATACATAGTAAATTTTAGGGTCACGCTGTGTACCACCTAATTGACCTATAATTATTTCCTGTGGTAAGGTACACTATTACCCTGTAATATAATACTTGGTACAATTTAAAAATTATAGGTCAATATTAAGGTCCGATACCGTGCCGTTAGTTAACATAGAAAAGTGTCTTCGTATTTCCTTGTTTTAATGCACTATTTAAAATATACATAGTGTACCCCCTAAATGACCTATAATTATTTCCTGTGGTAGGGTACACTATTACCCTGTAATATAATAGGTGGTCCAATTTAAAAATTATAGGTCAATATTAAGGTCCGATACCGTGCCGTTAGTTAACATAGAAAAATGTCTTTGAATTTTTAAAGCATTTTAGAACGCTTATTTCCTCATTTTAAGCTTCTCAGAACACTTTATTTCGCATAGGCATACATAGTAAACTTTAGGGTCACTCTGTGTACCCCCTAATTGACCTATAATTATTTCCTGTTTTAGGGTACACTATAACCCTGTAATATAATACGTGGTCCAGTTTAAAAATTATAGGTCAATATTAAGGTCCGATACCGTGCCGTTAGTTAACATAGAAAAGTGTCTTCGTATTTCCTTGTTTTAATGCACTATTTAAAATATACATAGTGTACCCCCTAATTGACCTATAATTATTTCCTGTGGTAGGGTACACTATTACCCTGTAATATAATACCTGGTCCAATTTAAATATTATGGGTCAATATTAAGGTCTGATATTGCGCCTTGCGTTAGTTAACCATTGAAAGATGTTTTTGAATTTTTAAAGCATTTTAGAACGCTTATTTCTTCATTTTAAGCATCTCAGAACACTCTATTTCGCATAGGCATATATAGTAAACTTTAGGGTCACTCTGTGTACCCCCTAATTGACCTATAATTATTTCCTGTGGTAGGGTACACTATAACCCTGTAATATAATACGTGGTCCAATTTAAAAATTATAGGTCAATATTAAGGTCCGATACCGTGCCGTTAGTTAACATAGAAAAGTGTCTTCGTATTTCCTTGTTTTAATGCACTATTTAAAATATACATAGTGTACCCCCTAATTGACCCATAATTATTTCCTGTGGTAGGGTACACTATTACCCTGTAATATAATACCTGGTCCAATTTAAATATTATGGGTCAATATTAAGGTCTGATATTGCGCCTTGCGTTAGTTAACCATTGGAAGATGTCTTTGAATTTTTAAAGCATTTTAGAACGCTTATTTCTTCTTTTTAAGCATCTCAGAACACTCTATTTCGCATAGGCATACATAGTAAAATTTAGGGTCACGCTGTGTACCCCCTAAATGACCTATAATTATTTCCTGTGGTAGGGTACACTATTACCCTGTAATATAATACGTGGTCCAATTTAAAAATTATAGGTCAATATTAAGGTCCGATACCGTGCCGTTAGTTAACATAGAAAAATGTCTTTGAATTTTTAAAGCATTTTAGAACGCTTATTTCCTCATTTTAAGCTTCTCAGAACACTTTATTTCGCATAGGCATACATAGTAAACTTTAGGGTCACGCTGTGTACCCCCTAATTGACCTATAATTATTTCCTTTGGTAGGGTACACTATTACCCTGTAATATAATACCTGATCCAATTTAAATTTTATGGGTCAATATTAAGGTCTGATATTGCGCCTTGCTTTAGTTAACCATTGAAAGATGTCTTTGAATTTTTAAAGCATTTTAGAACGCTTATTTCTTCATTTTAAGCTTCTCAGAACACTCTATTTCGCATAGGCATACATAGTAAAATTTAGGGTCACGCTGTGTACCCCCTAAATGACCTATAAGTATTTCCTGTGGTAGGGTACACTATTACCCTGTAATATAATACGTGGTCCAATTTAAAAATTATAGGTCAATATTAAGGTCCTATACCGTGCCGTTAGTTAACATAGAAAAGTGTCTTCGTATTTCCTTGTTTTAATGCACTATTTAAAATATACATAGTGTACCCCCTAATTGACCTATAATTATATCCTGTGGTAGGGTACACTATTACCCTGTAATATAATACCTGGTCCAATTTAAATATTATGGGTCAATATTAAGGTCTGATATTGCGACTTGCGTTAGTTAACCATTGGAAGATGTCTTTGAATTTTTAAAGCATTTTAGAACGCTTATTTCTTCATTTTAAGCATCTCAGAACACTCTATTTCGCATAGGCATACATAGTAAAATTTAGGGTCACGCTGTGTACCCCCTAAATGACCTATAATTATTTCCTGTGGTAGGGTACACTATTACCCTGTAATATAATACGTGGTCCAATTTAAAAATTATAGGTCAATATTAAGGTCCGATACAGTGCCGTTAGTTAACATAGAAAAATGTCTTTGAATTTTTAAAGCATTTTAGAACGCTTATTTCCTCATTTTTAGCTTCTCAGAACACTTTATTTCGCATAGGCATACATAGTAAACTTTAGGGTCACTCTGTGTACCCCCTAATTGACCTATAATTATTTCCTGTGGTAGGGTACACTATAACCCTGTAATATAATACGTGGTCCAATTTAAAAATTATAGGTCAATATTAAAGTCCGATACCGTGCCGTTAGTTAACATAGAAAAGTGTCTTCGTATTTTCTTGTTTTAATGCACTATTTAAAACATACATAGTGTACCCCCTAATTGACCTATAATTATTTCCTGTTGTAGGGTACACTATTACCCTGTAATATATTACCTGGTCCAATTGAAATATTATGGTTCCATATTAAGGTCTGATATCGCGCCTTGCGTTAGTTAACCATTGAAAGATGTCTTTGAATTTTGAAAGCATTTTAGAACGCTTATTTCTTCATTTTAAGCTTCTCAGAACACTCTATTTCGCATAGGCATACATAGTAAATTTTAGGGTCACGCTGTGTACCACCTAATTGACCTATAATTATTTCCTGTGGTAAGGTACACTATTACCCTGTAATATAATACTTGGTACAATTTAAAAATTATAGGTCAATATTAAGGTCCGATACCGTGCCGTTAGTTAACATAGAAAAGTGTCTTCGTATTTCCTTGTTTTAATGCACTATTTAAAATATACATAGTGTACCCCCTAAATGACCTATAATTATTTCCTGTGGTAGGGTACACTATTACCCTGTAATATAATAGGTGGTCCAATTTAAAAATTATAGGTCAATATTAAGGTCCGATACCGTGCCGTTAGTTAACATAGAAAAATGTCTTTGAATTTTTAAAGCATTTTAGAACGCTTATTTCCTCATTTTAAGCTTCTCAGAACACTTTATTTCGCATAGGCATACATAGTAAACTTTAGGGTCACTCTGTGTACCCCCTAATTGACCTATAATTATTTCCTGTTTTAGGGTACACTATAACCCTGTAATATAATACGTGGTCCAGTTTAAAAATTATAGGTCAATATTAAGGTCCGATACCGTGCCGTTAGTTAACATAGAAAAGTGTCTTCGTATTTCCTTGTTTTAATGCACTATTTAAAATATACATAGTGTACCCCCTAATTGACCTATAATTATTTCCTGTGGTAGGGTACACTATTACCCTGTAATATAATACCTGGTCCAATTTAAATATTATGGGTCAATATTAAGGTCTGATATTGCGCCTTGCGTTAGTTAACCATTGAAAGATGTTTTTGAATTTTTAAAGCATTTTAGAACGCTTATTTCTTCATTTTAAGCATCTCAGAACACTCTATTTCGCATAGGCATATATAGTAAACTTTAGGGTCACTCTGTGTACCCCCTAATTGACCTATAATTATTTCCTGTGGTAGGGTACACTATAACCCTGTAATATAATACGTGGTCCAATTTAAAAATTATAGGTCAATATTAAGGTCCGATACCGTGCCGTTAGTTAACATAGAAAAGTGTCTTCGTATTTCCTTGTTTTAATGCACTATTTAAAATATACATAGTGTACCCCCTAATTGACCCATAATTATTTCCTGTGGTAGGGTACACTATTACCCTGTAATATAATACCTGGTCCAATTTAAATATTATGGGTCAATATTAAGGTCTGATATTGCGCCTTGCGTTAGTTAACCATTGGAAGATGTCTTTGAATTTTTAAAGCATTTTAGAACACTTATTTCTTCTTTTTAAGCATCTCAGAACACTCTATTTCGCATAGGCATACATAGTAAAATTTAGGGTCACGCTGTGTACCCCCTAAATGACCTATAATTATTTCCTGTGGTAGGGTACACTATTACCCTGTAATATAATACGTGGTCCAATTTAAAAATTATAGGTCAATATTAAGGTCCGATACCGTGCCGTTAGTTAACATAGAAAAATGTCTTTGAATTTTTAAAGCATTTTAGAACGCTTATTTCCTCATTTTAAGCTTCTCAGAACACTTTATTTCGCATAGGCATACATAGTAAACTTTAGGGTCACGCAGTGTACCCCCTAATTGACCTATAATTATTTCCTTTGGTAGGGTACACTATTACCCTGTAATATAATACCTGGTCCAATTTAAATTTTATGGGTCAATATTAAGGTCTGATATTGCGCCTTGCGTTAGTTAACCATTGAAAGATGTCTTTGAATTTTTAAAGCATTTTAGAACGCTTATTTCTTCATTTTAAGCTTCTCAGAACACTCTATTTCGCATAGGCATACATAGTAAAATTTAGGGTCACGCTGTGTACCCCCTAAATGACCTATAATTATTTCCTGTGGTAGGGTACACTATTACCCTGTAATATAATACGTGGTCCAATTTAAAAATTATAGGTCAATATTAAGTTCCGATACCGTGCCGTTAGTTAACATTGAAAAATGTCTTCGTATTTCCTTGTTTTAATGCACTATTTAAAATATACATAGTGTACCCCCTAATTGACCTATAATTATTTCCTGTGGTAGGGTACACTATTACCCTGTAATATAATACCTTTTCCAATTTAAATATTATGGGTCAATATTAAGGTCTGATATTGCGCCTTGCGTTAGTTAACCATTGAAAGATGTCTTTGAATTTTTAAAGCATTTTAGAACGCTTATTTCTTCATTTTAAGCATCTCAGAACACTCTATTTCGCATAGGCATATATAGTAAACTTTAGGGTCACTCTGTGTACCCCCTAATTGACCTATAATTATTTCCTGTGGTAGGGTACACTATTACCCTGTAATATAATACGTGGTCCAATTTTAAAATTATAGGTCAATATTAAGGTCCGATACCGTGCCGTTAGTTAACATAGAAAAGTGTCTTCGTATTTTCTTGTTTTAATGCACTATTTAAAATATACATAGTGTACCCCCTAATTGACCTATAATTATATCCTGTGGTAGGGTACACTATTACCCTGTAATATAATACGTGGTCCAATTTAAAAATTATAGGTCAATATTAAGGTCCGATACCGTGCCGTTAGTTAACATAGAAAAATGTCTTTGAATTTTTAAAGCATTTTAGAACGCTTATTTCCTCATTTTTAGCTTCTCAGAACACTTTATTTCGCATAGGCATACATAGTAAACTTTAGGGTCACTCTGTGTACCCCCTAATTGACCTATAATTATTTCCTGTGGTAGGGTACACTATAACCCTGTAATATAATACGTGGTCCAATTTAAAAATTATAGGTCAATATTAAGGTCCGATATTGCGCTTTGCGTTAGTTAACCATTGAAAGATGTCTTTGAATTTTTAAAGCATTTTAGAACGCTTATTTCTTCATTTTAAGCTTCTCAGAACACTCTATTTCGCATAGGCATACATAGTAAAATTTAGGGTCACGCTGTGTACCCCCTAAATGACCTATAAGTATTTCCTGTGGTAGGGTACACTATTACCCTGTAATATAATACGTGGTCCAATTTAAAAATTATAGGTCAATATTAAGTTCCGATACCGTGCCGTTAGTTAACATTGAAAAATGTCTTCGTATTTCCTTGTTTTAATGCACTATTTAAAATATACATAGTGTACCCCCTAATTGACCTATAATTATTTCCTGTGGTAGGGTACACTATTACCCTGTAATATAATACCTGGTCCAATTAAAATATTATGGGTCAATATTAAGGTCTGATATTGCGCCTTGCGTTAGTTAACCATTGAAAGATGTCTTTGAATTTTTAAAGCATTTTAGAACGCTTATTTCTTCATTTTAAGCATCTCAGAACACTCTATTTCGCATAGGCATATATAGTAAACTTTAGGGTCACTCTGTGTACCCCCTAATTGACCTATAATTATTTCCTGTGGTAGGGTACACTATAACCCTGTAATATAATACGTGGTCCAATTTAAAAATTATAGGTCAATATTAAGGTCCGATACCGTGCCGTTAGTTAACATAGAAAAGTGTCTTCGTATTTCCTTGTTTTAATGCACTATTTAAAATATACATAGTGTACCCCCTAATTGACCTATAATTATTTCCTGTGGTAGGGTACACTATTACCCTGTAATATAATACCTGGTCCAATTTAAATATTATGGGTCAATATTAAGGTCTGATATTGCGCCTTGCGTTAGTTAACCATTGGAAGATGTCTTTGAATTTTTAAAGCATTTTAGAACGCTTATTTCTTCTTTTTAAGCATCTCAGAACACTCTATTTCGCATAGGCATACATAGTAAAATTTAGGGTCACGCTGTGTACCCCCTAAATGACCTATAATTATTTCCTGTGGTAGGGTACACTATTACCCTGTAATATAATACGTGGTCCAATTTAAAAATTATAGGTCAATATTAAGGTCCGATACCGTGCCGTTAGTTAACATAGAAAAATGTCTTTGAATTTTTAAAGCATTTTAGAACGCTTATTTCCTCATTTTAAGCTTCTCAGAACACTTCATTTCGCATAGGCATACATAGTAAACTTTAGGGTCACTCTGTGTACCCCCTAATTGACCTATAATTATTTCCTGTGGTAGGGTACACTATAACCCTGTAATATAATACGTGGTCCAATTTAAAAATTATAGGTCATTATTAAAGTCCGATACCGTGCCGTTAGTTAACATAGAAAAGTGTCTTCGTATTTTCTTGTTTTAATGCACTATTTAAAACATACATAGTGTACCCCCTAATTGACCTATAATTATTTCCTGTTGTAGGGTACACTATTACCCTGTAATATAATACCTGGTCCAATTGAAATATTATGGTTCCATATTAAGGTCTGATATCGCGCCTTGCGTTAGTTAACCATTGAAAGATGTCTTTGAATTTTTAAAGCATTTTAGAACGCTTATTTCTTCATTTTAAGCTTCTCAGAACACTCTATTTCGCATAGGCATACATAGTAAATTTTAGGGTCACGCTGTGTACCACCTAATTGACCTATAATTATTTCCTGTGGTAAGGTACACTATTACCCTGTAATATAATACTTGGTACAATTTAAAAATTATAGGTCAATATTAAGGTCCGATACCGTGCCGTTAGTTAACATAGAAAAGTGTCTTCGTATTTCCTTGTTTTAATGCACTATTTAAAATATACATAGTGTACCCCCTAAATGACCTATAATTATTTCCTGTGGTAGGGTACACTATTACCCTGTAATATAATAGGAGGTCCAATTTAAAAATTATAGGTCAATATTAAGGTCCGATACCGTGCCGTTAGTTAACATAGAAAAATGTCTTTGAATTTTTAAAGCATTTTAGAACGCTTATTTCCTCATTTTAAGCTTCTCAGAACACTTTATTTCGCATAGGCATACATAGTAAACTTTAGGGTCACTCTGTGTACCCCCTAATTGACCTATAATTATTTCCTGTTTTAGGGTACACTATAACCCTGTAATATAATACGTGGTCCAGTTTAAAAATTATAGGTCAATATTAAGGTCCGATACCGTGCCGTTAGTTAACATAGAAAAGTGTCTTCGTATTTCCTTGTTTTAATGCACTATTTAAAATATACATAGTGTACCCCCTAATTGACCTATAATTATTTCCTGTGGTAGGGTACACTATTACCCTGTAATATAATACCTGGTCCAATTTAAATATTATGGGTCAATATTAAGGTCTGATATTGCGCCTTGCGTTAGTTAACCATTGAAAGATGTTTTTGAATTTTTAAAGCATTTTAGAACGCTTATTTCTTCATTTTAAGCATCTCAGAACACTCTATTTCGCATAGGCATATATAGTAAACTTTAGGGTCACTCTGTGTACCCCCTAATTGACCTATAATTATTTCCTGTGGTAGGGTACACTATAACCCTGTAATATAATACGTGGTCCAATTTAAAAATTATAGGTCAATATTAAGGTCCGATACCGTGCCGTTAGTTAACATAGAAAAGGGTCTTCGTATTTCCTTGTTTTAATGCACTATTTAAAATATACATAGTCTACCCCCTAATTGACCTATAATTATTTCCTGTGGTAGGGTACACTATTACCCTGTAATATAATACCTGGTCCAATTTAAATATTATGGGTCAATATTAAGGTCTGATATTGCGCCTTGCGTTAGTTAACCATTGAAAGATGTCTTTGGATTTTTAAAGCATTTTAGAACGCTTATTTCTTCATTTTAAGCATCTCAGAACACTCTATTTCGCATAGGCATATATAGTAAACTTTAGGGTCACTCTGTGTACCCCCTAATTGACCTATAATTATTTCCTGTGGTAGGGTACACTATTACCCTGTAATATAATACGTGGTCCAATTTAAAAATTATAGGTCAATATTAAGGTCCGATACCGTGCCGTTAGTTAACATAGAAAAGTGTCTTCGTATTTCCTTGTTTTAATGCACTATTTAAAATATACATAGTGTACCCCCTAATTGACCTATAATTATATCCTGTGGTAGGGTACACTATTACCCTGTAATACAATACCTGGTCCAATTTAAATATTATGGGTCAATATTAAGGTCTGATATTGCGACTTGCGTTAGTTAACCATTGGAAGATGTCTTTGAATTTTTAAAGCATTTTAGAACGCTTATTTCTTCATTTTAAGCATCTCAGAACACTCTATTTCGCATAGGCATACATAGTAAAATTTAGGGTCACGCTGTGTACCCCCTAAATGACCTATAATTATTTCCTGTGGTAGGGTACACTATTACCCTGTAATATAATACCTGGTCCAATTTAAATATTATGGGTCAATATTAAGGTCTGATATTGCGACTTGCGTTAGTTAACCATTGGAAGATGTCTTTGAATTTTTAAAGCATTTTAGAACGCTTATTTCTTCATTTTAAGCATCTCAGAACACTCTATTTCGCATAGGCATACATAGTAAAATTTAGGGTCACGCTGTGTACCCCCTAAATGACCTATAATTATTTCCTGTGGTAGGGTACACTATTACCCTGTAATATAATACGTGGTCCAATTTAAAAATTATAGGTCAATATTAAGGTCCGATACCGTGCCGTTAGTTAACATAGAAAAATGTCTTTGAATTTTTAAAGCATTTTAGAACGCTTATTTCCTCATTTTTAGCTTCTCAGAACACTTTATTTCGCATAGGCATACATAGTAAACTTTAGGGTCACTCTGTGTATATTGACCTATAATTGTATATTGATCTAATTGACCTATAATTATTTCCTGTGGTAGGGTACACTATAACCCTGTAATATAATACGTGGTCCAATTTAAAAATTATAGGTCAATATTAAAGTCCGATACCGTGCCGTTAGTTAACATAGAAAAGTGTCTTCGTATTTTCTTGTTTTAATGCACTATTTAAAACATACATAGTGTACCCCCTAATTGACCTATAATTATTTCCTGTTGTAGGGTACACTATTACCCTGTAATATAATACCTGGTCCAATTGAAATATTATGGTTCCATATTAAGGTCTGATATCGCGCCTTGCGTTAGTTAACCATTGAAAGATGTCTTTGAATTTTTAAAGCATTTTAGAACGCTTATTTCTTCATTTTAAGCTTCTCAGAACACTCTATTTCGCATAGGCATACATAGTAAATTTTAGGGTCACGCTGTGTACCACCTAATTGACCTATAATTATTTCCTGTGGTAAGGTACACTATTACCCTGTAATATAATACTTGGTACAATTTAAAAATTATAGGTCACTATTAAGGTCCGATACCGTGCCGTTAGTTAACATAGAAAAGTGTCTTCGTATTTCCTTGTTTTAATGCACTATTTAAAATATACATAGTGTACCCCCTAAATGACCTATAATTATTTCCTGTGGTAGGTTACACTATTACCCTGTAATATAATAGGTGGTCCAATTTAAAAATTATAGGTCAATATTAAGGTCCGATACCGTGCCGTTAGTTAACATAGAAAAATGTCTTTGAATTTTTAAAGCATTTTAGAACGCTTATTTCCTCATTTTAAGCTTCTCAGAACACTTTATTTCGCATAGGCATACATAGTAAACTTTAGGGTCACTCTGTGTACCCCCTAATTGACCTATAATTATTTCCTGTTTTAGGGTACACTATAACCCTGTAATATAATACGTGGTCCAGTTTAAAAATTATAGGTCAATATTAAGGTCCGATACCGTGCCGTTAGTTAACATAGAAAAGTGTCTTCGTATTTCCTTGTTTTAATGCACTATTTAAAATATACATAGTGTACCCCCTAATTGACCTATAATTATTTCCTGTGGTAGGGTACACTATTACCCTGTAATATAATACCTGGTCCAATTTAAATATTATGGGTCAATATTAAGGTCTGATATTGCGCCTTGCGTTAGTTAACCATTGAAAGATGTTTTTGAATTTTTAAAGCATTTTAGAACGCTTATTTCTTCATTTTAAGCATCTCAGAACACTCTATTTCGCATAGGCATATATAGTAAACTTTAGGGTCACTCTGTGTACCCCCTAATTGACCTATAATTATTTCCTGTGGTAGGGTACACTATAACCCTGTAATATAATACGTGGTCCAATTTAAAAATTATAGGTCAATATTAAGGTCCGATACCGTGCCGTTAGTTAACATAGAAAAGTGTCTTCGTATTTCCTTGTTTTAATGCACTATTTAAAATATACATAGTGTACCCCCTAATTGACCTATAATTATTTCCTGTGGTAGGGTACACTATTACCCTGTAATATAATACCTGGTCCAATTTAAATATTATGGGTCAATATTAAGGTCTGATATTGCGCCTTGCGTTAGTTAACCATTGAAAGATGTCTTTGAATTTTTAAAGCATTTTAGAACGCTTATTTCTTCATTTTAAGCATCTCAGAACACTCTATTTCGCATAGGCATATATAGTAAACTTTAGGGTCACTCTGTGTACCCCCTAATTGACCTATAATTATTTCCTGTGGTAGGGTACACTATTACCCTGTAATATAATACGTGGTCCAATTTAAAAATTATAGGTCAATATTAAGGTCCGATACCGTGCCGTTAGTTAACATAGAAAAGTGTCTTCGTATTTCCTTGTTTTAATGCACTATTTAAAATATACATAGTGTACCCCCTAATTGACCTATAATTATATCCTGTGGTAGGGTACACTATTACCCTGTAATATAATACGTGGTCCAATTTAAAAATTATAGGTCAATATTAAGGTCCGATACCGTGCCGTTAGTTAACATAGAAAAATGTCTTTGAATTTTTAAAGCATTTTAGAACGCTTATTTCCTCATTTTAAGCTTCTCAGAACACTCTATTTCGCATAGGCATACATAGTAAATTTTAGGGTCACGCTGTGTACCACCTAATTGACCTATAATTATTTCCTGTGGTAAGGTACACTATTACCCTGTAATATAATACTTGGTACAATTTAAAAATTATAGGTCAATATTAAGGTCCGATACCGTGCCGTTAGTTAACATAGAAAAGTGTCTTCGTATTTCCTTGTTTTAATGCACTATTTAAAATATACATAGTGTACCCCCTAAATGACCTATAATTATTTCCTGTGGTAGGGTACACTATTACCCTGTAATATAATAGGTGGTCCAATTTAAAAATTATAGGTCAATATTAAGGTCCGATACCGTGCCGTTAGTTAACATAGAAAAATGTCTTTGAATTTTTAAAGCATTTTAGAACGCTTATTTCCTCATTTTAAGCTTCTCAGAACACTTTATTTCGCATAGGCATACATAGTAAACTTTAGGGTCACTCTGTGTACCCCCTAATTGACCTATAATTATTTCCTGTTTTAGGGTACACTATAACCCTGTAATATAATACGTGGTCCAGTTTAAAAATTATAGGTCAATATTAAGGTCCGATACCGTGCCGTTAGTTAACATAGAAAAGTGTCTTCGTATTTCCTTGTTTTAATGCACTATTTAAAATATACATAGTGTACCCCCTAATTGACCTATAATTATTTCCTGTGGTAGGGTACACTATTACCCTGTAATATAATACCTGGTCCAATTTAAATATTATGGGTCAATATTAAGGTCTGATATTGCGCCTTGCGTTAGTTAACCATTGAAAGATGTTTTTGAATTTTTAAAGCATTTTAGAACGCTTATTTCTTCATTTTAAGCATCTCAGAACACTCTATTTCGCATAGGCATATATAGTAAACTTTAGGGTCACTCTGTGTACCCCCTAATTGACCTATAATTATTTCCTGTGGTAGGGTACACTATAACCCTGTAATATAATACGTGGTCCAATTTAAAAATTATAGGTCAATATTAAGGTCCGATACCGTGCCGTTAGTTAACATAGAAAAGTGTCTTCGTATTTCCTTGTTTTAATGCACTATTTAAAATATACATAGTCTACCCCCTAATTGACCTATAATTATTTCCTGTGGTAGGGTACACTATTACCCTGTAATATAATACCTGGTCCAATTTAAATATTATGGGTCAATATTAAGGTCTGATATTGCGCCTTGCGTTAGTTAACCATTGAAAGATGTCTTTGAATTTTTAAAGCATTTTAGAACGCTTATTTCTTCATTTTAAGCATCTCAGAACACTCTATTTCGCATAGGCATATATAGTAAACTTTAGGGTCACTCTGTGTACCCCCTAATTGACCTATAATTATTTCCTGTGGTAGGGTACACTATTACCCTGTAATATAATACGTGGTCCAATTTAAAAATTATAGGTCAATATTAAGGTCCGATACCGTGCCGTTAGTTAACATAGAAAAGTGTCTTCGTATTTCCTTGTTTTAATGCACTATTTAAAATATACATAGTGTACCCCCTAATTGACCTATAATTATATCCTGTGGTAGGGTACACTATTACCCTGTAATACAATACCTGGTCCAATTTAAATATTATGGGTCAATATTAAGGTCTGATATTGCGACTTGCGTTAGTTAACCATTGGAAGATGTCTTTGAATTTTTAAAGCATTTTAGAACGCTTATTTCTTCATTTTAAGCATCTCAGAACACTCTATTTCGCATAGGCATACATAGTAAAATTTAGGGTCACGCTGTGTACCCCCTAAATGACCTATAATTATTTCCTGTGGTAGGGTACACTATTACCCTGTAATATAATACCTGGTCCAATTTAAATATTATGGGTCAATATTAAGGTCTGATATTGCGACTTGCGTTAGTTAACCATTGGAAGATGTCTTTGAATTTTTAAAGCATTTTAGAACGCTTATTTCTTCATTTTAAGCATCTCAGAACACTCTATTTCGCATAGGCATACATAGTAAATTTTAGGGTCACGCTGTGTACCACCTAATTGACCTATAATTATTTCCTGTGGTAAGGTACACTATTACCCTGTAATATAATACTTGGTACAATTTAAAAATTATAGGTCACTATTAAGGTCCGATACCGTGCCGTTAGTTAACATAGAAAAGTGTCTTCGTATTTCCTTGTTTTAATGCACTATTTAAAATATACATAGTGTACCCCCTAAATGACCTATAATTATTTCCTGTGGTAGGTTACACTATTACCCTGTAATATAATAGGTGGTCCAATTTAAAAATTATAGGTCAATATTAAGGTCCGATACCGTGCCGTTAGTTAACATAGAAAAATGTCTTTGAATTTTTAAAGCATTTTAGAACGCTTATTTCCTCATTTTAAGCTTCTCAGAACACTTTATTTCGCATAGGCATACATAGTAAACTTTAGGGTCACTCTGTGTACCCCCTAATTGACCTATAATTATTTCCTGTTTTAGGGTACACTATAACCCTGTAATATAATACGTGGTCCAGTTTAAAAATTATAGGTCAATATTAAGGTCCGATACCGTGCCGTTAGTTAACATAGAAAAGTGTCTTCGTATTTCCTTGTTTTAATGCACTATTTAAAATATACATAGTGTACCCCCTAATTGACCTATAATTATTTCCTGTGGTAGGGTACACTATTACCCTGTAATATAATACCTGGTCCAATTTAAATATTATGGGTCAATATTAAGGTCTGATATTGCGCCTTGCGTTAGTTAACCATTGAAAGATGTTTTTGAATTTTTAAAGCATTTTAGAACGCTTATTTCTTCATTTTAAGCATCTCAGAACACTCTATTTCGCATAGGCATATATAGTAAACTTTAGGGTCACTCTGTGTACCCCCTAATTGACCTATAATTATTTCCTGTGGTAGGGTACACTATAACCCTGTAATATAATACGTGGTCCAATTTAAAAATTATAGGTCAATATTAAGGTCCGATACCGTGCCGTTAGTTAACATAGAAAAGTGTCTTCGTATTTCCTTGTTTTAATGCACTATTTAAAATATACATAGTGTACCCCCTAATTGACCTATAATTATTTCCTGTGGTAGGGTACACTATTACCCTGTAATATAATACCTGGTCCAATTTAAATATTATGGGTCAATATTAAGGTCTGATATTGCGCCTTGCGTTAGTTAACCATTGAAAGATGTCTTTGAATTTTTAAAGCATTTTAGAACGCTTATTTCTTCATTTTAAGCATCTCAGAACACTCTATTTCGCATAGGCATATATAGTAAACTTTAGGGTCACTCTGTGTACCCCCTAATTGACCTATAATTATTTCCTGTGGTAGGGTACACTATTACCCTGTAATATAATACGTGGTCCAATTTAAAAATTATAGGTCAATATTAAGGTCCGATACCGTGCCGTTAGTTAACATAGAAAAGTGTCTTCGTATTTCCTTGTTTTAATGCACTATTTAAAATATACATAGTGTACCCCCTAATTGACCTATAATTATATCCTGTGGTAGGGTACACTATTACCCTGTAATATAATACGTGGTCCAATTTAAAAATTATAGGTCAATATTAAGGTCCGATACCGTGCCGTTAGTTAACATAGAAAAATGTCTTTGAATTTTTAAAGCATTTTAGAACGCTTATTTCCTCATTTTAAGCTTCTCAGAACACTCTATTTCGCATAGGCATACATAGTAAATTTTAGGGTCACGCTGTGTACCACCTAATTGACCTATAATTATTTCCTGTGGTAAGGTACACTATTACCCTGTAATATAATACTTGGTACAATTTAAAAATTATAGGTCAATATTAAGGTCCGATACCGTGCCGTTAGTTAACATAGAAAAGTGTCTTCGTATTTCCTTGTTTTAATGCACTATTTAAAATATACATAGTGTACCCCCTAAATGACCTATAATTATTTCCTGTGGTAGGGTACACTATTACCCTGTAATATAATAGGTGGTCCAATTTAAAAATTATAGGTCAATATTAAGGTCCGATACCGTGCCGTTAGTTAACATAGAAAAATGTCTTTGAATTTTTAAAGCATTTTAGAACGCTTATTTCCTCATTTTAAGCTTCTCAGAACACTTTATTTCGCATAGGCATACATAGTAAACTTTAGGGTCACTCTGTGTACCCCCTAATTGACCTATAATTATTTCCTGTTTTAGGGTACACTATAACCCTGTAATATAATACGTGGTCCAGTTTAAAAATTATAGGTCAATATTAAGGTCCGATACCGTGCCGTTAGTTAACATAGAAAAGTGTCTTCGTATTTCCTTGTTTTAATGCACTATTTAAAATATACATAGTGTACCCCCTAATTGACCTATAATTATTTCCTGTGGTAGGGTACACTATTACCCTGTAATATAATACCTGGTCCAATTTAAATATTATGGGTCAATATTAAGGTCTGATATTGCGCCTTGCGTTAGTTAACCATTGAAAGATGTTTTTGAATTTTTAAAGCATTTTAGAACGCTTATTTCTTCATTTTAAGCATCTCAGAACACTCTATTTCGCATAGGCATATATAGTAAACTTTAGGGTCACTCTGTGTACCCCCTAATTGACCTATAATTATTTCCTGTGGTAGGGTACACTATAACCCTGTAATATAATACGTGGTCCAATTTAAAAATTATAGGTCAATATTAAGGTCCGATACCGTGCCGTTAGTTAACATAGAAAAGTGTCTTCGTATTTCCTTGTTTTAATGCACTATTTAAAATATACATAGTCTACCCCCTAATTGACCTATAATTATTTCCTGTGGTAGGGTACACTATTACCCTGTAATATAATACCTGGTCCAATTTAAATATTATGGGTCAATATTAAGGTCTGATATTGCGCCTTGCGTTAGTTAACCATTGAAAGATGTCTTTGAATTTTTAAAGCATTTTAGAACGCTTATTTCTTCATTTTAAGCATCTCAGAACACTCTATTTCGCATAGGCATATATAGTAAACTTTAGGGTCACTCTGTGTACCCCCTAATTGACCTATAATTATTTCCTGTGGTAGGGTACACTATTACCCTGTAATATAATACGTGGTCCAATTTAAAAATTATAGGTCAATATTAAGGTCCGATACCGTGCCGTTAGTTAACATAGAAAAGTGTCTTCGTATTTCCTTGTTTTAATGCACTATTTAAAATATACATAGTGTACCCCCTAATTGACCTATAATTATATCCTGTGGTAGGGTACACTATTACCCTGTAATACAATACCTGGTCCAATTTAAATATTATGGGTCAATATTAAGGTCTGATATTGCGACTTGCGTTAGTTAACCATTGGAAGATGTCTTTGAATTTTTAAAGCATTTTAGAACGCTTATTTCTTCATTTTAAGCATCTCAGAACACTCTATTTCGCATAGGCATACATAGTAAAATTTAGGGTCACGCTGTGTACCCCCTAAATGACCTATAATTATTTCCTGTGGTAGGGTACACTATTACCCTGTAATATAATACCTGGTCCAATTTAAATATTATGGGTCAATATTAAGGTCTGATATTGCGACTTGCGTTAGTTAACCATTGGAAGATGTCTTTGAATTTTTAAAGCATTTTAGAACGCTTATTTCTTCATTTTAAGCATCTCAGAACACTCTATTTCGCATAGGCATACATAGTAAATTTTAGGGTCACGCTGTGTACCACCTAATTGACCTATAATTATTTCCTGTGGTAAGGTACACTATTACCCTGTAATATAATACTTGGTACAATTTAAAAATTATAGGTCACTATTAAGGTCCGATACCGTGCCGTTAGTTAACATAGAAAAGTGTCTTCGTATTTCCTTGTTTTAATGCACTATTTAAAATATACATAGTGTACCCCCTAAATGACCTATAATTATTTCCTGTGGTAGGTTACACTATTACCCTGTAATATAATAGGTGGTCCAATTTAAAAATTATAGGTCAATATTAAGGTCCGATACCGTGCCGTTAGTTAACATAGAAAAATGTCTTTGAATTTTTAAAGCATTTTAGAACGCTTATTTCCTCATTTTAAGCTTCTCAGAACACTTTATTTCGCATAGGCATACATAGTAAACTTTAGGGTCACTCTGTGTACCCCCTAATTGACCTATAATTATTTCCTGTTTTAGGGTACACTATAACCCTGTAATATAATACGTGGTCCAGTTTAAAAATTATAGGTCAATATTAAGGTCCGATACCGTGCCGTTAGTTAACATAGAAAAGTGTCTTCGTATTTCCTTGTTTTAATGCACTATTTAAAATATACATAGTGTACCCCCTAATTGACCTATAATTATTTCCTGTGGTAGGGTACACTATTACCCTGTAATATAATACCTGGTCCAATTTAAATATTATGGGTCAATATTAAGGTCTGATATTGCGCCTTGCGTTAGTTAACCATTGAAAGATGTTTTTGAATTTTTAAAGCATTTTAGAACGCTTATTTCTTCATTTTAAGCATCTCAGAACACTCTATTTCGCATAGGCATATATAGTAAACTTTAGGGTCACTCTGTGTACCCCCTAATTGACCTATAATTATTTCCTGTGGTAGGGTACACTATAACCCTGTAATATAATACGTGGTCCAATTTAAAAATTATAGGTCAATATTAAGGTCCGATACCGTGCCGTTAGTTAACATAGAAAAGTGTCTTCGTATTTCCTTGTTTTAATGCACTATTTAAAATATACATAGTGTACCCCCTAATTGACCTATAATTATTTCCTGTGGTAGGGTACACTATTACCCTGTAATATAATACCTGGTCCAATTTAAATATTATGGGTCAATATTAAGGTCTGATATTGCGCCTTGCGTTAGTTAACCATTGAAAGATGTCTTTGAATTTTTAAAGCATTTTAGAACGCTTATTTCTTCATTTTAAGCATCTCAGAACACTCTATTTCGCATAGGCATATATAGTAAACTTTAGGGTCACTCTGTGTACCCCCTAATTGACCTATAATTATTTCCTGTGGTAGGGTACACTATTACCCTGTAATATAATACGTGGTCCAATTTAAAAATTATAGGTCAATATTAAGGTCCGATACCGTGCCGTTAGTTAACATAGAAAAGTGTCTTCGTATTTCCTTGTTTTAATGCACTATTTAAAATATACATAGTGTACCCCCTAATTGACCTATAATTATATCCTGTGGTAGGGTACACTATTACCCTGTAATATAATACGTGGTCCAATTTAAAAATTATAGGTCAATATTAAGGTCCGATACCGTGCCGTTAGTTAACATAGAAAAATGTCTTTGAATTTTTAAAGCATTTTAGAACGCTTATTTCCTCATTTTAAGCTTCTCAGAACACTCTATTTCGCATAGGCATACATAGTAAATTTTAGGGTCACGCTGTGTACCACCTAATTGACCTATAATTATTTCCTGTGGTAAGGTACACTATTACCCTGTAATATAATACTTGGTACAATTTAAAAATTATAGGTCAATATTAAGGTCCGATACCGTGCCGTTAGTTAACATAGAAAAGTGTCTTCGTATTTCCTTGTTTTAATGCACTATTTAAAATATACATAGTGTACCCCCTAAATGACCTATAATTATTTCCTGTGGTAGGGTACACTATTACCCTGTAATATAATAGGTGGTCCAATTTAAAAATTATAGGTCAATATTAAGGTCCGATACCGTGCCGTTAGTTAACATAGAAAAATGTCTTTGAATTTTTAAAGCATTTTAGAACGCTTATTTCCTCATTTTAAGCTTCTCAGAACACTTTATTTCGCATAGGCATACATAGTAAACTTTAGGGTCACTCTGTGTACCCCCTAATTGACCTATAATTATTTCCTGTTTTAGGGTACACTATAACCCTGTAATATAATACGTGGTCCAGTTTAAAAATTATAGGTCAATATTAAGGTCCGATACCGTGCCGTTAGTTAACATAGAAAAGTGTCTTCGTATTTCCTTGTTTTAATGCACTATTTAAAATATACATAGTGTACCCCCTAATTGACCTATAATTATTTCCTGTGGTAGGGTACACTATTACCCTGTAATATAATACCTGGTCCAATTTAAATATTATGGGTCAATATTAAGGTCTGATATTGCGCCTTGCGTTAGTTAACCATTGAAAGATGTTTTTGAATTTTTAAAGCATTTTAGAACGCTTATTTCTTCATTTTAAGCATCTCAGAACACTCTATTTCGCATAGGCATATATAGTAAACTTTAGGGTCACTCTGTGTACCCCCTAATTGACCTATAATTATTTCCTGTGGTAGGGTACACTATAACCCTGTAATATAATACGTGGTCCAATTTAAAAATTATAGGTCAATATTAAGGTCCGATACCGTGCCGTTAGTTAACATAGAAAAGTGTCTTCGTATTTCCTTGTTTTAATGCACTATTTAAAATATACATAGTCTACCCCCTAATTGACCTATAATTATTTCCTGTGGTAGGGTACACTATTACCCTGTAATATAATACCTGGTCCAATTTAAATATTATGGGTCAATATTAAGGTCTGATATTGCGCCTTGCGTTAGTTAACCATTGAAAGATGTCTTTGAATTTTTAAAGCATTTTAGAACGCTTATTTCTTCATTTTAAGCATCTCAGAACACTCTATTTCGCATAGGCATATATAGTAAACTTTAGGGTCACTCTGTGTACCCCCTAATTGACCTATAATTATTTCCTGTGGTAGGGTACACTATTACCCTGTAATATAATACGTGGTCCAATTTAAAAATTATAGGTCAATATTAAGGTCCGATACCGTGCCGTTAGTTAACATAGAAAAGTGTCTTCGTATTTCCTTGTTTTAATGCACTATTTAAAATATACATAGTGTACCCCCTAATTGACCTATAATTATATCCTGTGGTAGGGTACACTATTACCCTGTAATACAATACCTGGTCCAATTTAAATATTATGGGTCAATATTAAGGTCTGATATTGCGACTTGCGTTAGTTAACCATTGGAAGATGTCTTTGAATTTTTAAAGCATTTTAGAACGCTTATTTCTTCATTTTAAGCATCTCAGAACACTCTATTTCGCATAGGCATACATAGTAAAATTTAGGGTCACGCTGTGTACCCCCTAAATGACCTATAATTATTTCCTGTGGTAGGGTACACTATTACCCTGTAATATAATACCTGGTCCAATTTAAATATTATGGGTCAATATTAAGGTCTGATATTGCGACTTGCGTTAGTTAACCATTGGAAGATGTCTTTGAATTTTTAAAGCATTTTAGAACGCTTATTTCTTCATTTTAAGCATCTCAGAACACTCTATTTCGCATAGGCATACATAGTAAAATTTAGGGTCACGCTGTGTACCCCCTAAATGACCTATAATTATTTCCTGTGGTAGGGTACACTATTACCCTGTAATATAATACGTGGTCCAATTTAAAAATTATAGGTCAATATTAAGGTCCGATACCGTGCCGTTAGTTAACATAGAAAAATGTCTTTGAATTTTTAAAGCATTTTAGAACGCTTATTTCCTCATTTTTAGCTTCTCAGAACACTTTATTTCGCATAGGCATACATAGTAAACTTTAGGGTCACTCTGTGTATATTGACCTATAATTGTATATTGATCTAATTGACCTATAATTATTTCCTGTGGTAGGGTACACTATAACCCTGTAATATAATACGTGGTCCAATTTAAAAATTATAGGTCAATATTAAAGTCCGATACCGTGCCGTTAGTTAACATAGAAAAGTGTCTTCGTATTTTCTTGTTTTAATGCACTATTTAAAACATACATAGTGTACCCCCTAATTGACCTATAATTATTTCCTGTTGTAGGGTACACTATTACCCTGTAATATAATACCTGGTCCAATTGAAATATTATGGTTCCATATTAAGGTCTGATATCGCGCCTTGCGTTAGTTAACCATTGAAAGATGTCTTTGAATTTTTAAAGCATTTTAGAACGCTTATTTCTTCATTTTAAGCTTCTCAGAACACTCTATTTCGCATAGGCATACATAGTAAATTTTAGGGTCACGCTGTGTACCACCTAATTGACCTATAATTATTTCCTGTGGTAAGGTACACTATTACCCTGTAATATAATACTTGGTACAATTTAAAAATTATAGGTCAATATTAAGGTCCGATACCGTGCCGTTAGTTAACATAGAAAAGTGTCTTCGTATTTCCTTGTTTTAATGCACTATTTAAAATATACATAGTGTACCCCCTAAATGACCTATAATTATTTCCTGTGGTAGGTTACACTATTACCCTGTAATATAATAGGTGGTCCAATTTAAAAATTATAGGTCAATATTAAGGTCCGATACCGTGCCGTTAGTTAACATAGAAAAATGTCTTTGAATTTTTAAAGCATTTTAGAACGCTTATTTCCTCATTTTAAGCTTCTCAGAACACTTTATTTCGCATAGGCATACATAGTAAACTTTAGGGTCACTCTGTGTACCCCCTAATTGACCTATAATTATTTCCTGTTTTAGGGTACACTATAACCCTGTAATATAATACGTGGTCCAGTTTAAAAATTATAGGTCAATATTAAGGTCCGATACCGTGCCGTTAGTTAACATAGAAAAGTGTCTTCGTATTTCCTTGTTTTAATGCACTATTTAAAATATACATAGTGTACCCCCTAATTGACCTATAATTATTTCCTGTGGTAGGGTACACTATTACCCTGTAATATAATACCTGGTCCAATTTAAATATTATGGGTCAATATTAAGGTCTGATATTGCGCCTTGCGTTAGTTAACCATTGAAAGATGTTTTTGAATTTTTAAAGCATTTTAGAACGCTTATTTCTTCATTTTAAGCATCTCAGAACACTCTATTTCGCATAGGCATATATAGTAAACTTTAGGGTCACTCTGTGTACCCCCTAATTGACCTATAATTATTTCCTGTGGTAGGGTACACTATAACCCTGTAATATAATACGTGGTCCAATTTAAAAATTATAGGTCAATATTAAGGTCCTATACCGTGCCGTTAGTTAACATAGAAAAGTGTCTTCGTATTTCCTTGTTTTAATGCACTATTTAAAATATACATAGTGTACCCCCTAATTGACCTATAATTATTTCCTGTGGTAGGGTACACTATTACCCTGTAATATAATACCTGGTCCAATTTAAATATTATGGGTCAATATTAAGGTCTGATATTGCGCCTTGCGTTAGTTAACCATTGAAAGATGTCTTTGAATTTTTAAAGCATTTTAGAACGCTTATTTCTTCATTTTAAGCATCTCAGAACACTCTATTTCGCATAGGCATATATAGTAAACTTTAGGGTCACTCTGTGTACCCCCTAATTGACCTATAATTATTTCCTGTGGTAGGGTACACTATTACCCTGTAATATAATACGTGGTCCAATTTAAAAATTATAGGTCAATATTAAGGTCCGATACCGTGCCGTTAGTTAACATAGAAAAGTGTCTTCGTATTTCCTTGTTTTAATGCACTATTTAAAATATACATAGTGTACCCCCTAATTGACCTATAATTATATCCTGTGGTAGGGTACACTATTACCCTGTAATATAATACCTGGTATAATTTAAATATTATGGGTCAATATTAAGGTCTGATATTGCGACTTGCGTTAGTTAACCATTGGAAGATGTCTTTGAATTTTTAAAGCATTTTAGAACGCTTATTTCTTCATTTTAAGCATCTCAGAACACTCTATTTCGCATAGGCATACATAGTAAAATTTAGGGTCACGCTGTGTACCCCCTAAATGACCTATAATAATTTCCTGTGGTAGGGAACACTATTACCCTGTAATATAATACGTGGTCCAATTTAAAAATTATAGGTCAATATTAAGGTCCGATACCGTGCCGTTAGTTAACATAGAAAAATGTCTTTGAATTTTTAAAGCATTTTAGAACGCTTATTTCCTCATTTTTAGCTTCTCAGAACACTTTATTTCGCATAGGCATACATAGTAAACTTTAGGGTCACTCTGTGTACCCCCTAATTGACCTATAATTATTTCCTGTGGTAGGGTGCACTATAACCCTGTAATATAATACGTGGTCCAATTTAAAAATTATAGGTCAATATTAAAGTCCGATACCGTGCCGTTAGTTAACTTAGAAAAGTGTCTTCGTATTTTCTTGTTTTAATGCACTATTTAAAACATACAAAGTGTACCCCCTAATTGACCTATAATTATTTCCTGTTGTAGGGTACACTATTACCCTGTAATATAATACCTGGTCCAATTGAAATATTATGGTTCCATATTAAGGTCTGATATCGCGCCTTGCGTTAGTTAACCATTGAAAGATGTCTTTGAATTTTTAAAGCATTTTAGAACGCTTATTTCTTCATTTTAAGCTTCTCAGAACACTCTATTTCGCATAGGCATACATAGTAAATTTTAGGGTCACGCTGTGTACCACCTAATTGACCTATAATTATTTCCTGTGGTAAGGTACACTATTACCCTGTAATATAATACTTGGTACAATTTAAAAATTATAGGTCAATATTAAGGTCCGATACCGTGCCGTTAGTTAACATAGAAAAGTGTCTTCGTATTTCCTTGTTTTAATGCACTATTTAAAATATACATAGTGTACCCCCTAAATGACCTATAATTATTTCCTGTGGTAGGGTACACTATTACCCTGTAATATAATAGGTGGTCCAATTTAAAAATTATAGGTCAATATTAAGGTCCGATACCGTGCCGTTAGTTAACATAGAAAAATGTCTTTGAATTTTTAAAGCATTTTAGAACGCTTATTTCCTCATTTTAAGCTTCTCAGAACACTTTATTTCGCATAGGCATACATAGTAAACTTTAGGGTCACTCTGTGTACCCCCTAATTGACCTATAATTATTTCCTGTGGTAGGGTACACTATAACCCTGTAATATAATACGTGGTCCAATTTAAAAATTATAGGTCAATATTAAGGTCCGATACCGTGCCGTTAGTTAACATAGAAAAGTGTCTTCGTATTTCCTTGTTTTAATGCACTATTTAAAATATACATAGTGTACCCCCTAATTGACCTATAATTATTTCCTGTGGTAGGGTACACTATTACCCTGTAATATAATACCTGGTCCAAATTAAATATTATGGGTCAATATTAAGGTCTGATATTGCGCCTTGCGTTAGTTAACCATTGGAAGATGTCTTTGAATTTTTAAAGCATTTTAGAACGCTTATTTCTTCTTTTTAAGCATCTCAGAACACTCTATTTCGCATAGGCATACATAGTAAAATTTAGGGTCACGCTGTGTACCCCCTAAATGACCTATAATTATTTCCTGTGGTAGGGTACACTATTACCCTGTAATATAATACGTGGTCCAATTTAAAAATTATAGGTCAATATTAAGGTCCGATACCGTGCCGTTAGTTAACATAGAAAAATGTCTTTGAATTTTTAAAGCATTTTAGAACGCTTATTTCCTCATTTTAAGCTTCTCAGAACACTTTATTTCGCATAGGCATACATAGTAAACTTTAGGGTCACGCTGTGTACCCCCTAATTGACCTATAATTATTTCCTTTGGTAGGGTACACTATTACCCTGTAATATAATACCTTTTCCAATTTAAATATTATGGGTCAATATTAAGGTCTGATATTGCGCCTTGCGTTAGTTAACCATTGAAAGATGTCTTTGAATTTTTAAAGCATTTTAGAACGCTTATTTCTTCATTTTAAGCATCTCAGAACACTCTATTTCGCATAGGCATAAATAGTAAACTTTAGGATCACTCTGTGTACCCCCTAATTGACCTATAATTATTTCCTGTGGTAGGGTACACTATTACCCTGTAATATAATACGTGGTCCAATTTAAAAAATATAGGTCAATATTAAGGTCCGATACCGTGCCGTTAGTTAACATAGAAAAGTGTCTTCGTATTTCCTTGTTTTAATGCACTATTTAAAATATACATAGTGTACCCCCTAATTGACCTATAATTATATCCTGTGGTAGGGTACACTATTACCCTGTAATATAATACGTGGTCCAATTTAAAAATTATAGGTCAATATTAAGGTCCGATACCGTGCCGTTAGTTAACATAGAAAAATGTCTTTGAATTTTTAAAGCATTTTAGAACGCTTATTTCCTCATTTTTAGCTTCTCAGAACACTTTATTTCGCATAGGCATACATAGTAAACTTTAGGGTCACTCTGTGTACCCCCTAATTGACCTATAATTATTTCCTGTGGTAGGGTACACTATAACCCTGTAATTTAATACGTGGTCCAATTTAAAAATTATAGGGCAATATTAAGGTCCGATATTGCGCCTTGCGTTAGTTAACCATTGAAAGATGTCTTTGAATTTTTAAAGCATTTTAGAACGCTTATTTCTTCATTTTAAGCTTCTCAGAACACTCTATTTCGCATAGGCATACATAGTAAAATTTAGGGTCACGCTGTGTACCCCCTAAATGACCTATAAGTATTTCCTGTGGTAGGGTACACTATTACCCTGTAATATAATGCGTGGTCCAATTTAAAAATTATAGGTCAATATTAAGTTCCGATACCGTGCCGTTAGTTAACATTGAAAAATGTCTTCGTATTTCCTTGTTTTAATGCACTATTTAAAATATACATAGTGTACCCCCTAATTGACCTATAATTATTTCCTGTGGTAGGGTACACTATTACCCTGTAATATAATACCTGGTCCAATTTAAATATTATGGGTCAATATTAAGGTCTGATATTGCGCCTTGCGTTAGTTAACCATTGAAAGATGTCTTTGAATTTTTAAAGCATTTTAGAACGCTTATTTCTTCATTTTAAGCATCTCAGAACACTCTATTTCGCATAGGCATATATAGTAAACTTTAGGGTCACTCTGTGTACCCCCTAATTGACCTATAATTATTTCCTGTGGTAGGGTACACTATTACCCTGTAATATAATACGTGGTCCAATTTAAAAATTATAGGTCAATATTAAGGTCCGATACCGTGCCGTTAGTTAACATAGAAAAGTGTCTTCGTATTTCCTTGTTTTAATGCACTATTTAAAATATACATAGTGTACCCCCTAATTGACCTATAATTATATCCTGTGGTAGGGTACACTATTACCCTGTAATATAATACGTGGTCCAATTTAAAAATTATAGGTCAATATTAAGGTCCGATACCGTGCCGTTAGTTAACATAGAAAAATGTCTTTGAATTTTTAAAGCATTTTAGAACGCTTATTTCCTCATTTTTAGCTTCTCAGAACACTTTATTTCGCATAGGCATACATAGTAAACTTTAGGGTCACTCTGTGTACCCCCTAATTGACCTATAATTATTTCCTGTGGTAGGGTACACTATAACCCTGTAATTTAATACGTGGTCCAATTTAAAAATTATAGGGCAATATTAAGGTCCGATATTGCGCCTTGCGTTAGTTAACCATTGAAAGATGTCTTTGAATTTTTAAAGCATTTTAGAACGCTTATTTCTTCATTTTAAGCTTCTCAGAACACTCTATTTCGCATAGGCATACATAGTAAAATTTAGGGTCACGCTGTGTACCCCCTAAATGACCTATAAGTATTTCCTGTGGTAGGGTACACTATTACCCTGTAATATAATGCGTGGTCCAATTTAAAAATTATAGGTCAATATTAAGTTCCGATACCGTGCCGTTAGTTAACATTGAAAAATGTCTTCGTATTTCCTTGTTTTAATGCACTATTTAAAATATACATAGTGTACCCCCTAATTGACCTATAATTATTTCCTGTGGTAGGGTACACTATTACCCTGTAATATAATACCTGGTCCAATTTAAATATTATGGGTCAATATTAAGGTCTGATATTGCGCCTTGCGTTAGTTAACCATTGAAAGATGTCTTTGAATTTTTAAAGCATTTTAGAACGCTTATTTCTTCATTTTAAGCATCTCAGAACACTCTATTTCGCATAGGCATATATAGTAAACTTTAGGGTCACTCTGTGTACCCCCTAATTGACCTATAATTATTTCCTGTGGTAGGGTACACTATTACCCTGTAATATAATACGTGGTCCAATTTAAAAATTATAGGTCAATATTAAGGTCCGATACCGTGCCGTTAGTTAACATAGAAAAGTGTCTTCGTATTTCCTTGTTTTAATGCACTATTTAAAATATACATAGTGTACCCCCTAATTGACCTATAATTATATCCTGTGGTAGGGTACACTATTACCCTGTAATATAATACCTGGTCCAATTTAAATATTATGGGTCAATATTAAGGTCTGATATTGCGACTTGCGTTAGTTAACCATTGGAAGATGTCTTTGAATTTTTAAAGCATTTTAGAACGCTTATTTCTTCTTTTTAAGCATCTCAGAACACTCTATTTCGCATAGGCATACATAGTAAAATTTAGGGTCACGCTGTGTACCCCCTAAATGACCTATAATTATTTCCTGTGGTAGGGTACACTATTACCCTGTAATATAATACGTGGTCCAATTTAAAAATTATAGGTCAATATTAAGGTCCGATACCGTGCCGTTAGTTAACATAGAAAAATGTCTTTGAATTTTTAAAGCATTTTAGAACGCTTATTTCCTCATTTTTAGCTTCTCAGAACACTTTATTTCGCATAGGCATACATAGTAAACTTTAGGGTCACTCTGTGTACCCCCTAATTGACCTATAATTATTTCCTGTGGTAGGGTACACTATAACCCTGTAATATAATACGTGGTCCAATTTAAAAATTATAGGTCAATATTAAGGTCCGATACCGTGCCGTTAGTTAACATAGAAAAGTGTCTTCGTATTTTCTTGTTTTAATGCACTATTTAAAACATACATAGTGTACCCCCTAATTGACCTATAATTATTTCCTGTTGTAGGGTACACTATTACCCTGTAATATAATACCTGGTCCAATTGAAATATTATGGTTCCATATTAAGGTCTGATATCGCGCCTTGCGTTAGTTAACCATTGAAAGATGTCTTTGAATTTTTAAAGCATTTTAGAACGCTTATTTCTTCATTTTAAGCTTCTCAGAACACTCTATTTCGCATAGGCATACATAGTAAAATGTAGGGTCACGCTGTGTACCCCCTAAATGACCTATAATTATTTCCTGTGGTAGGGTACACTATTACCCTGTAATATAATACGTGGTCCAATTTAAAAATTATAGGTCAATATTAAGTTCCGATACCGTGCCGTTAGTTAACATTGAAAAATGTCTTCGTATTTCCTTGTTTTAATGCACTATTTAAAATATACATAGTGTACCCCCTAATTGACCTATAATTATTTCCTGTGGTAGGGTACACTATTACCCTGTAATATAATACCTGGTCCAATTTAAATATTATGGGTCAATATTAAGGTCTGATATTGCGCCTTGCGTTAGTTAACCATTGAAAGATGTCTTTGAATTTTTAAAGCATTTTAGAACGCTTATTTCTTCATTTTAAGCATCTCAGAACACTCTATTTCGCATAGGCATATATAGTAAACTTTAGGGTCACTCTGTGTACCCCCTAATTGACCTATAATTATTTCCTGTGGTAGGGTACACTATTACCCTGTAATATAATACCTAGTCCAATTTAAATTTTATGGGTCAATATTAAGGTCTGATATTGCGCCTTGCGTTAGTTAACCATTGAAAGATGTCTTTGAATTTTTAAAGCATTTTAGAACACTTATTTCCTCATTTTAAGCTTCTCAGAACACTCTATTTCGCATAGGCATACATAGTAAACTTTAGGGTCACGCTGTGTACCACCTAATTGACCTATAATTATTTCCTGTGGTAAGGTACACTATTACCCTGTAATATAATACATGGTACAATTTAAAAATTATAGGTCAATATTAAGGTCCGATACCGTGCCGTTAGTTAACATAGAAAAGTGTCTTCGTATTTCCTTGTTTTAATGCACTATTTAAAATATACATAGTGTACCCCCTAAATGACCTATAATTATTTCCTGTGGTAGGGTACATTATTACCCTGTAATATAATAGGTGGTCCAATTTAAAAATTATAGGTCAATATTAAGGTCCGATACCGTGCCGTTAGTTAACATAGAAAAATGTCTTTGAATTTTTAAAGCATTTTAGAACGCTTATTTCCTCATTTTAAGCTTCTCAGAACACTTTATTTCGCATAGGCATACATAGTAAACTTTAGGGTCACTCTATGTACCCCCTAATTGACCTATAATTATTTCCTGTGGTAGGGTACACTATAACCCTGTAATATAATACGTGGTCCAATTTAAAAATTATAGGTCAATATTAAGGTCCGATACCGTGCCGTTAGTTAACATAGAAAAGTGTCTTCGTATTTCCTTGTTTTAATGCACTATTTAAAATATACATAGTGAACCCCCTAATTGACCTATAATTATTTCCTGTGGTAGGGTACACTATTACCCTGTAATATAATACTTGGTCCAATTTAAATATTATGGGTCAATATTAAGGTCTGATATTGCGCTTTGCGTTAGTTAACCATTGAAAGATGTCTTTGAATTTTTAAAGCATTTTAGAACGCTTATTTCTTCATTTTAAGCATCTCAGAACACTCTATTTCGCATAGGCATACATAGTAAAATTTAGGGTCACGCTGTGTACCCCCTAAATGACCTATAATTATTTCCTGTGGTAGGGTACACTATTACCCTGTAATATAATACGTGGTCCAATTTAAAAATTATAGGTCAATATTAAGGTCCGATACCGTGCCGTTAGTTAACATAGAAACATGTCTTTGAATTTTTAAAGCATTTTAGAACGCTTATTTCCTCATTTTAAGCTTCTCAGAACACTTTATTTCATATAGGCATACATAGTAAACTTTAGGGTCACGCTGTGTACCCCCTAATTGACCTATAATTATTTCCTGTGGTAGGGTACACTATTACCCTGTAATATAATACCTGGTCCAATTAAAATATTATGGGTCAATATTAAGGTCTGATATTGCGCCTTGCGTTAGTTAACCATTGAAATATGTCTTTGAATTTTTAAAGCATTTTAGAACGCTTATTTCTTCATTTTAAGCTTCTCAGAACACTCTATTTCGCATAGGCATACATAGTAAAATTTAGGGTCACGCTGTGTACCCCCTGAATGACCTATAATTATTTCCTGTGGTAGGGTACACAATTACCCTGGAATATAATGCGTGGTTCAATTTAAAAATTATAGGTCAATATTAAGTTCCGATACCGTGCCGTTAGTTAACATTGAAAAATGTCTTCGTATTTCCTTGTTTTAATGCACTATTTAAAATATACATAGTGTACCCCCTAATTGACCTATAATTATTTCCTGTGGTAGGGTACACTATTACCCTGTAATACAATACCTGGTCCAATTTAAATATTATGGGTCAATATTAAGGTTTGATATTGCGCCTTGCGTTAGTTAACCTTTGAAAGATGTCTTTGAATTTTTAAAGCATTTTAGAACGCTTATTTCTTCATTTTAAGCTTCTCAGAACACTTTATTTTGCATAGGCATACATAGTAAACTTTAGGGTCACGCTGTGTACCCCCTAATTGACCTATAATTATTTCCTGTGGTAGGGTACACTATTACCCTGTAATATAATAGGTGGTCCAATTTAAAAATTATAGGTCAATATTAAGGTCCGATACCGTGTTGTTAGTTAACATAGAAAAATGTCTTTGAATTTTTAAAGCATTTTAGAACGCTTATTTCCTCATTTTAAGCTTCTCAGAACACTTTATTTCGCAAAGGCATACATAGTAAATTTTAGGGTCACTCTGCGTACCCCCTAATTGACCTATAATTATTTCCTGTGGTAGGGTACACTATAACCCTGTAATATAATACGTGGTCCAATTTAAAAATTATAGGTCAATATTAAGGTCCGATACCGTGCCGTTAGTTAACATAGAAAAGTGTCTTCGTATTTCCTTGTTTTAATGCACTATTTAAAATATACATAGTGTACCCCCTAATTGACCTATAATTATTTCCTGTGGTAGGGTACACTATTACCCTGTAATATAATACCTGGTCCAATTTAAATATTATGGGTCAATATTAAGGTCTGATATTGCGCCTTGCGTTAGTTAACCATTGAAAGATGTCTTTGAATTTTTAAAGCACTTTAGAACGCTTATTTCTTCATTTTAAGCATCTCAGAACACTCTATTTCGCATAGGCATACATAGTAAAATTTAGGGTCACGCTGTGTACCCCCTAAATGACCTATAATTATTTCCTGCGGTAGGGTACACTATTACCCTGTAATATAATACGTGGTCCTATTTAAAAATTATAGGTCAATATTAAGGTCCTATACCGTGCCGTTAGTTAACATAGAAAAATGTCTTTGAATTTTTAAAGCATTTTAGAACGCTTATTTCCTCATTTTAAGCTTCTCAGAACACTTTATTTCGCATAGGCATACATAGTAAACTTTAGGGTCACTCTGTGTACCCCCTAATTGACCTATAATTATTTCCTGTGGTAGGGTACACTATAACCCTGTAATATAATACGTGGTCCAATTTAAAAATTATAGGTCAATATTAAGGTTCGATACCGTGCCGTTAGTTAACATAGAAAAGTGTCTTCGTATTTCCTTGTTTTAATGCACTATTTAAAATATACATAGTGTACCCCCTAATTGACCTATAATTATTTCCTGTGGAAGGGTACACTATTACCCTGTAATATAATACCTGGTCCAATTTAAATATTATGGGTCAATATTAAGGTCTGATATTGCGCCTTGCGTTAGTTAACCATTGAAAGATGTCTTTGAATTTTTAAAGCATTTTAGAACGCTTATTTCTTCATTTTAAGCTTCTCAGAACACTTTATTTTGCATAGGCATACATAGTAAACTTTAGGGTCACGCTGTGTACCCCCTAATTGACCTATAATTATTTCCTGTGGTAGGGTACACTATTACCCTGTAATATAATAGGTGGTCCAATTTAAAAATTATAGGTCAATATTAAGGTCCGATACCGTGCCGTTAGTTAACATAGAAAAATGTCTTTGAATTTTTAAAGCATTTTAGAACGCTTATTTCCTCATTTTAAGCTTCTCAGAACACTTTATTTCGCATAGGCATACATAGTAAATTTTAGGGTCACTCTGCGTACCCCCTAATTGACCTATAATTATTTCCTGTGGTAGGGTACACTATAACCCTGTAATATAATACGTGGTCCAATTTAAAAATTATAGGTCAATATTAAGGTCCGATACCGTGCCGTTAGTTAACATAGAAAAGTGTCTTCGTATTTCCTTGTTTTAATGCACTATTTAAAATATACATAGTGTACCCCCTAATTGACCTATAATTATTTCCTGTGGTAGGGTACACTATTACCCTGTAATATAATACCTGGTCCAATTTAAATATTATGGGTCAATATTAAGGTCTGATATTGCGCCTTGCGTTAGTTAACCATTGAAAGATGTCTTTGAATTTTTAAAGCACTTTAGAACGCTTATTTCTTCATTTTAAGCATCTCAGAACACTCTATTTCGCATAGGCATACATAGTAAAATTTAGGGTCACGCTGTGTACCCCCTAAATGACCTATAATTATTTCCTGCGGTAGGGTACACTATTACCCTGTAATATAATACGTGGTCCTATTTAAAAATTATAGGTCAATATTAAGGTCCTATACCGTGCCGTTAGTTAACATAGAAAAATGTCTTTGAATTTTTAAAGCATTTTAGAACGCTTATTTCCTCATTTTAAGCTTCTCAGAACACTTTATTTCGCATAGGCATACATAGTAAACTTTAGGGTCACTCTGTGTACCCCCTAATTGACCTATAATTATTTCCTGTGGTAGGGTACACTATAACCCTGTAATATAATACGTGGTCCAATTTAAAAATTATAGGTCAATATTAAGGTTCGATACCGTGCCGTTAGTTAACATAGAAAAGTGTCTTCGTATTTCCTTGTTTTAATGCACTATTTAAAATATACATAGTGTACCCCCTAATTGACCTATAATTATTTCCTGTGGAAGGGTACACTATTACCCTGTAATATAATACCTGGTCCAATTTAAATATTATGGGTCAATATTAAGGTCTGATATTGCGCCTTGCGTTAGTTAACCATTGAAAGATGTCTTTGAATTTTTAAAGCATTTTAGAACGCTTATTTCTTCATTTTAAGCTTCTCAGAACACTCTATTTCGCATAGGCATACATAGTAAAATTTAGGGTCACGCTGTGTACCCCCTAAATGACCTATAATTATTTCCTGTGGTAGGGTACACAATTACCCTGGAATATAATGCGTGGTTCAATTTAAAAATTATAGGTCAATATTAAGTTCCGATACCGTGCCGTTAGTTAACATTGAAAAATGTCTTCGTATTTCCTTGTTTTAGTAATATAATACCTGGGCCAATTTAAATATTATGGGTCAATATTAAGGTCTGATATTGCGCCTTGCGTTAGTTAACCATTGAAAGATGTCTTTGAATTTTTAAAGCATTTTAGAACGCTTATTTCTTCATTTTAAGCATCTCAGAACACTTTATTTCGCATAGGCATACATAGTAAACTTTAGGGTCACGCTGTGTACCCCCTAAGTGACCTATAATTATTTCCCGTGGTAGGGAACAATATTACCCTGTAATATATTACGTGGTCCAATTTAAAAATTATAGGTCAATATTAAGGTCCGATACCGTACCGTTAGTTAACATAGAAAAATGTCTTTGAATTTTAAAAGCTTTTTAGAACGCTTAATTCCTCATTTTAAGCTTCTCAGAACACTTTATTTTGCATAGGAATACATAGTAAACTTTAGGGTCACGCTGTGTACCCCCTATTTGACATATAATTATTTCCTGCGGTAGGGTACACTATTACCCTGTAATATAATACCTGGTCCAATTTAAATATTATGGGTCAATATTAAGGTCTGATATCGCGCCTTGCGTTGGTTAACCATTGAAAGATGTCTTTGAATTTTTAAAGCATTTTAGAACGCTTATTTCTTCATTTTAAGCTTCTCAAAACATTTTATTTCGCATAGGCATACATAGTAAAATTTAGGGTGACGCTGTGTACCCCCTAAATGACCTATAATTATTTCCTGTGGTAGGGTACACTATTACCCTGTAATATAATACGTGGTCCAATTTAAATATTATGGTTCCATATTAAGGTCTGATATCGCGCCTTGCGTTAGTTAACCATTGAAAGATGTCTTTAATTTTTAAAGCATTTTAGAACGCTTATTTCTTCATTTTAATCTTCTCAGAACACTCTATTTCGCATAGGCATACATAGTAAACTTTAGGGTCACTCTGTGTACCCCCTAATTGACCTATAATTATTTCCTGTGCTAGGGTACACTATAACCCTGTAATATAATACGTGGTCCAATTTAAAAATTATAGGTCAATATTAAGGTCCGATACCGTGACGTTAGTTAACACAGAAAAGTGTCTTCGAATTTCCTTGTTTTTATGCACTATTTAAAATATACATAGTGGGCTCCCTTATTGACCTATAATTATTTCCTGTGGTAGGGTACACTATTACCCTGTAATATAATACCTGGGCCAATTTAAATATTATGGGTCAATATTAAGGTCTGATATTGCGCCTTGCTTTAGTTAACCATTGAAAGATGTCTTTGAATTTTTAAAGCATTTTAGAACGCTTATTTCTTCATTTTAAGCTTCTCAGAACACTTTATTTCGCATAGGCATACATAGTAAACTTTAGGGTCACGCTGTGTACCCCCTAAGTGACCTATAATTATTTCCCGTGGTAGGGAACAATATTACCCTGTAATATATTACGTGGTCCAATTTAAAAATTATAGGTCAATATTAAGGTCCGATACCGTACCGTTAGTTAACATAGAAAAATGTCTTTGAATTTTAAAAGCTTTTTAGAACGCTTAATTCCTCATTTTAAGCTTCTCAGAACACTTTATTTTGCATAGGAATACATAGTAAACTTTAGGGTCACGCTGTGTACCCCCTATTTGACCTATAATTATTTCCTGCGGTAGGGTACACTATTACCCTGTAATATAATACCTGGTCCAATTTAAATATTATGGGTCAATATTAAGGTCTGATATCGCACCTTGCGTTGGTTAACCATTGAAAGATGTCTTTGAATTTTTAAAGCATTTTAGAACGCTTATTTCTTCATTTTAAGCTTCTCAAAACATTTTATTTCGCATAGGCATACATAGTAAAATTTAGGGTGACGCTGTGTACCCCCTAAATGACCTATAATTATTTCCTGTGGTAGGGTACACTATTACCCTGTAATATAATACGTGGTCCAATTTAAAAATTATAGGTCAATATTAAGGTCCGATACCGTGGCGATAGTTAACATAGAAAAATGTCTTCGAATTTCATTGTTTTAATGCACTATTTAAAATATACATAGTGTACCCCCCAATTGACCTATAATTATTTCCTGTGGTAGGGTACACTATTACTATGTAATATAATACCTGGTCCAATTTAAATATTATGGTTCCATATTAAGGTCTGATATCGCGCCTTGCGTTATTTAACCATTGAAAGAAGTCTTTGAATTTTTAAAGCATTTTAGAACGCTTATTTCTTCATTTTAAGCTTCTCAGAACACTCTATTTCGCATAGGCATACATAGTAAACTTTAGGGTCACGCTGTGTAAAGCACTGACGTGTAATAGTAGGGCAGTGAAGAGTTCTATACTTTGTTCAAGAGTTCTATACTTTGTTATTGCCGCAACGGGGCAATAAAGCCACGCACGTGTCGCAGTAGGGCCGTGGAGTGTCCGCCATCTTTGGCCACTGATTAGAGCGGAAGCCGAACTGTGGAGTAAAGGCACTGGCGTGTCGTAGTCGGGCAGTGTAGAGTACGCCATTTTGGGCCACTGCAACGCGGAACTTTAGCAGCGCACGTGCCGCTGAAGGGCCATGGAGTGTCCGACATCTTTCTCCATTAGTTAGAGTGGAAGCCGAACTGAGGAGAAAAGGCACAGGCGTGCAGTAGTAGGGCAGTGTAGTATCTTGTCATTTTGGCCACCACTACGCAGCACTACAGCCGCGGACGTGCCGCAGTAGGGCTATAGACTGTCCGCCATCTTTAACCACTGATTTAAGCGGAAGCCCTACTGAGGATTAAAGGAACAGGCGTGTCGTTGTAGGGCAGTGTAGAGTCCGATATTTTGGGGCAACGCAACGCGACACTACAGCCGCGCGCTTGCCGCAGTAGGGCCATGGAGGGTCCGCCATATTTGGCCTCTGATTTAAGCGGAAGCGCAACTGAGAACTTAAGTCTTTGGTAGAGTCTAGTAGGGCAGTGTAGTGTCCGCAATTTCGGGCCACCGCAACGCGGCACAACAGCCTATTACGTGCCGCAGTAGGGCCGTGGAGTGTCCTACATTTTTGGCCACTGATTAGAGCGGAAGCCGAACTGAGGAGTAAAGGCACTGGCGTGTCGTAGTCGGACAGTGTTGCGTCCGACATGTTGGGCCACTGCAACGCGGCACTACAGCCGTGCACGTGCCGCCGAAGGGCCATGGAGTGTCCGACAACTTTTTCCACTATTTAGAGCGGAAGCAGAACTGAGAAGAAAAGGCACTGGCGTGTAGTAGTAGGGCAGTGTAGAGTCCGATATTTTGGGCCATCGCAACACGGCACTACTGCCGTGCACGTGCCGCATTAGGGCCGGGGAGTGTTCATCATCTTTGGACACGGATTAGAGCGGAAGCCCAACTGAGGAGTAAAGCCACAGGCGTGTCGTAGTCGGGCAGTGTTGCGTCCGACATGTTGGGCAGCAGCAACACGGCACTTCAGCAGCGCACGTGCCGCTGAAGGGCCATGGAGTGTCCGACATCTTTTTCCACTATTTAGAGCGGAAGCCGAACTGAGGAGAAAAGGCACTGGCGTGTAGTAGTAGGGCAGTGCAGTGTTCGCCCTTTTGGGCCATCGCAACACGGCAGTACAGACGTGCATGCGCCGAAGTAGGGCTATGGACTGTCCGCCATTTTTGGCCACTATTTAGAGTGGAAGCCGAACTGAAGAGTAAAGGCACAGGCGTGTAGTAGTAGGACAGTGTATAGTCCGATATTTTGGGCCACCGCAACGCGGCACTACAGCCGTGCACGTGCCGAAATAGGGCCGGGGAGTGTTCGCCATCTTTGGCCACGGATTAGAGCGGAAGCTCAACTGTGGAGAAAAAGCACAGGCGTTTCGTTGTAGGGCAGTGTAGAGTCCATTATTTTGGGGCACCGCAACGCGACACTACAGTCGCGGACGAGCTGCTGTAGGGCTATGGAGTGTCCGCCATCTTTGGCCACTGATTAGAGCGGAAGCTCATCTGAGGAGTAAAGCCACAGGCGTGTCGTTGTAGGGCAGTGTAGAGTCCGCCATTTAGGGGCACCGCAACGTGGCACTACAGCCGCAGACGTGCCGCAGTAGGGCTATAGACTGTCCGCCATCTTTAGCCACTGATTTAAGCGGAAGCCCTACTGAGGAGTAAAGGCACTGACGTGTAGTAGTAGGGCAGTGAAGAGTCCTATATTTTGTTCCACCGGAACGGGGCAATAAAGCCACGCACGTGTCGCAGTAGGGCCGTGGAGTGTTCGCCATCTTTGGCAACTGATTAGAGCGTAAGCCGAACTGTGGAGTAAAAGCACTGGCGTGTCGTAGTCGGGCAGAGTGGAGTACTCCATTTTGGGCCTCTACAACGCGGCACTTTAGCAGCGCACGTGCCGCTGAAGGGCCATGGAGTGTCCGACATCTTTTTCCATTAGTTAGAGTGGAAGCAGAACTGAGGAGAAAAGGCACTGGCGTGTAGTAGTAGGGCAGTGTAGTATCCAGTCATTTTGGCCACCACTACGCAGCACTACAGCCGCGGACGTGCCGCAGTAGGGCTATAGACTGTCCGCCATCTTTAGCCACTGATTTAAGCGGAAGCCCTACTGAGGAGTAAAGGAACAGGCGTGTCGTAGTAGGGCAGTGTAGAATCCGATATTTTGGGCCATCGCAACACGGCACTATTGCCGTGCACGTGCCGCATTAGGGCCGGGGAGTGTTCATCATCTTTGGACACGGATTAGAGCGGAAGCCCAACTGAGGAGTAAAGCCACAGGCGTGTCGTAGTCGGGCAGTGTTGCGTCCGACATGTTGGGCCGCAGCAACGCGGCACTACAGCTTACACGTGCCGCTGAAGGGCCATGGAATGTCCGCCATCTTTTTCCATTAGTTAGATTGGAAGCCGAACTGAGGAGAAAAGGCACTGGCGTGTAGTAGTAGGGCAGTGTAGTATCCTGCCATTTTGGCCACCACTGCTCAGCACTACAGCCGCGGACGTGCCGCAGTAGGGCTATAGACTGTCCGCCATCTTTAGCCACTGATTTAAGCGGATGCCCAACTGAGGAGTAAAGGAACAGGCGTGTCGCAGTAGGGCAGTGTAGAGCCCGCTATTTTGGGGCACCGCAACACGGCACTACAGCCGCGGACGTGCGCCAGTAGGACTATGGAGTGTCCACCATCTTTGGCCACTGATTAGAGCGGAAGCTCATCTGAGGAGTAAAGCCACTGGCGTGTCGTAGTCGGGCAGTGTTGCGTCCGACATGTTGGGCCGCAGCAACGCGGCACTACAGCCATGCAAGTGCCGCATTAGGGCCGTGGAGTGTCCGCCATCTTTGGCCACTGATTAGAGCGGAAGCCGAACTGTGGAGTAAAGGCACTGGCGTGTCGTAGTCGGGCAGTGTAGAGTACGCCATTTTGGACCACTGCAACGCGACACTTTAGCAGCGCACGTGCCGCTGAAGGGCCATGGAGTGCCCGACATCTTTTTCCATTAGTTAGAGTGGAAGCAGAACTGAGGAGAAAATGCACTGGCGTGTAGTAGTAGGGCAGTGTAGTATCCTGTCATTTTGGCCACAGCTACGCAGCACTACAGCCGCGGACGTGCCGCAGTAGGGCTATAGACTGTCCGCCATCATTAGCCACTGATTTAAGCGGAAGTCCTACTGAGGAGTAAAGGAAATGGCGTGTCGTAGTAGGGCAGTGTAGAGTCCGATATTTTGGGGCAACGCAACGCGACACTACAGCCGCGCGCTTGCCGCAGTAGGGCCATGGAGGGTCCGCCATATTTGGCCTCTGATTTAAGCGGAAGCGCAACTGAGAACTTAAGATTTGGTAGAGTCTTTTAGGGCAGTGTAGTGTCCGACATGTTGGGCCACTGCAACGCGGCACTTCAGCCGTGCAAGTGCCGCATTAGGGCCGGGGAGTGTTCGCCATATTTGGTCCCGGATAAGAGCGGAAGCCCTGATGAGGAGTAAAGGCACTGGTGTGTCGTAGTAGGGCAGTGTAGAGTCCTCCATTTTGGGGCAACGCAACGCGACACTACAGCCTCGGACGTGCCGCAGTAGGGCTATAGACTGTTCGCCATCTTTGGCCATTAATTAGAGCGGAAGCCGAACTGAGGAGTAAAGGCACTGACGTGTAGTAGTAGGGCAGTGAAGAGTCCTATATTTTGTTCCACCGGAACGGGGCAATAAAGCCACGCACGTGTCGCAGTAGGGCCGTGGAGTGTTCGCCATCTTTTTCCATTAGTTAGATGGAAGCAGAACTGAGGAGAAAAGGCACTGGCGTGTAGTAGTAGGGCAGTGTAGTATCCAGTCATTTTGGCCACCACTACGCAGCACTACAGACGCGGACGTGCCGCAGTAGGGCTATAGACTGTCCGCCAACTTTAGCCACCGATTTAAGCGGCAGCCCTACTGAGGAGTAAAGGAACAGGCGTGTCGTAGTTGGGCAGTGTAGAGTCCGATATTTTGGGCCATCGCAACACGGCACTACTGCCGTGCACGTGCCGCATTAGGGACGGGGAGTGTTCATCATCTTTGGACACGGATTAGAGCGGAAGCCCACTTGAGGAGTAAAGCCACAGGCGTGTCGTAGTCGGGCAGTGTTGCGTCCGACATGTTGGGCCGCAGCAACGTGGCACTACAGCTTACACGTGCCGCTGAAGGGCCATGGAATTTCCGCCATCTTTTTCCATTAGTTAGATTGGAAGCCGAACTGAGGAGAAAAGACACTGGCGTGTAGTAGTAGGCCAGTGTAGTATCCTGCCATTTTGGCCACCACTGCTCAGCACTACAGCCGCGGACGTGCCGCAGTAGGGCTATAGACTGTCCGCCATCTTTAGCCACTGATTTAAGCGGATGCCCAACTGAGGAGTAAAGGAACAGGCGTGTCGCAGTAGGGCAGTGTAGAGTCCGCTATTTTGGGGCACCGCAACACGGCACTACAGCCGCGGACGTGCCGCAGTAGGACTATGGAGTGTCCACCATCTTTGGCCACTGATTAGGGCGGAAGCTCATCTGAGGAGTAAAGCCACTGGCGTGTCGTAGTCGGGCAGTGTTGCGTCCGACATGTTGGGCCGCAGAAACGCGGCACTACAGCCGTGCAAGTGCCGCATTAGGGCCGGGGAGTGTTCGCCATCTTTGGTCCCGGATAAGAGCGGAAGCCCTGCTGAGGAGTAAGGGCACTGGCGTGTCGTAGTAGGGCAGTGTAGAGTCCGCCATTTTGGGGCAACGCAACGGGGCAATAAAGCCACGCACGTGTCGCAGTAGGGCCGTGGAGTGTCCGCCATCTTTGGCCACTGATTAGAGCGGAAGCCGAACTGTGGAGTAAAGGCACTGGCGTGTCGTAGTCGGGCAGTGTAGAGTACGCCATTTTGGACCACTGCAACGCGACACTTTAGCAGCGCACGTGCCGCTGAAGGGCCATGGAGTGCCCGACATCTTTTTCCATTAGTTAGAGTGGAAGCAGAACTGAGGAGAAAATGCACTGGCGTGTAGTAGTAGGGCAGTGTAGTATCCTGTCATTTTGGCCACAGCTACGCAGCACTACAGCCGCGGACGTGCCGCAGTAGGGCTATAGACTGTCCGCCATCTTTAGCCACTGATTTAAGCGGAAGCCCTACGGAGGAGTAAAGGAAATGGCGTGTCGTAGTAGGGCAGTGTAGAGTCCGATATTTTGGGCCACCGCAACGCGGCACAACAGCCTATTACGTGCCGCAGTAGGGCCGTGGAGTGTCCGCCATTTTTGGCCACTGATTAGAGCGGAAGCCGAACTGAGGAGTAAAGGCACTGGCGTGTAGTAGTAGGGCAGTGTAGAGTCCGATATTTTGGGTTATCGCAACACGGCACTACTGCCGTGCACGTGCCGCATTATGGCCGGGGAGTGTTCGCCATCTTTGGACACGGATTAGAGCGGAAGCCCAACTGAGGAGTAAAGCCACAGGCGTGTCGTAGTCGGGCAGTGTTGCGTCCGACATGTTAGGCCGCGCTACGTGGCGCTACAGCTTACACGTGCCGCTGAAGGGCCATGGAGTGTCCGCCATTTTTTCCATTAATTAGATTGGAAGCCGAACTGAGGAGAAAAGGCACTGGCGTGTAGTAGTAGGGCAGTGTAGTATCCTGCCATTTTGGCCACCACTGCTCAGCACTACAGCTGCGGACGTGCCGCAGTAGGGCTATAGACTGTCCGCCATCTTTAGCCACTGATTTAAGCGGAAGCCCAACTGAGGAATAAAGGAACAGGTGTGTCGCAGTAGGGCAGTGTAGAGTCCGCTATTTTGGGGCACCGCAACACGGCACTTCAGCCGCGGACGTGCCGCAGTAGGGCTATGGAATGTCCGCCATCTTTGGTAATGGATAAGAGGGAAGCTCAACTGAGGAGTAAAGGCACAGGCGTGTCGTAGTAGGGCAGTGTAGAGTCCGCCATTTTAGAGAACCGCAACGCGACACTACAGCCGCGGACGTGACGCAGTAGGGCTATAGACTGTCCGCCATCTTTGGCCATTAATTAGAGCGGAAGCCGAACTGAGGAGTAAAGGCACTGACGTGTAGTAGTAGGGCAGTGTAGAATCCGATATTTTGGGGCAACGCAACGCGGCAATAAAGCCGCGCACGTGCCGAAGAAGGGCAACGGAGGGTCCGCCATATTTGGCCACAGATTAAAGCGGAAGCGCAACTGAGAACATGTCTTTGGTAGAGTCTAGCAGGACAGTGTTGTGTCCGCCATTTTGGGCCACCGCAACGCGGCCCTACAGCCACGCACGTGCCACAGTTGGGCCGTGGAGTATCCGCCATCTTTGGCCACGGATTGTAGTGGAAGCTTAACTGAGGAGTAAAGGCACTCGCGTGTCACAGTAAGGCAGTGTAGAGTCCGCCATTTTTGGGCACTGCAACGCGACACTACAGTCGCGGACGTGCCGCAGTAGGGCTATAGACTGTCCGCCATCTTTAGCCACTGATTAGAGCATAAGCCGAACTGAGGAGTAAAGGCACGGGCGTATCGTAGTCGGGCAGTGTAGCGTCCGACTTGTTGGGCCACTGCAACGCGGCACTACAGCCGTGCACGTGCCGCAGTAGCTCCGGGGAGCGTTCGCCATCTTTGGAAACTGATTTGAGCTGAATCCCAACTGAGCAGTAAAGGCACTGGCATGTCGTAGTAAGGTAGTGTAGAGTCCGACATTTTGGGCCACTGCAACGTGGCACTACAGCCACGCACGTGCCGCAGATGGGCCGTGGAGTGTCCGCCATCTTTATCCACTGATTAGAGCGGAATCCCAACTGAGGAGTAAAGGCACTGGCGTGCCGTAGTAAGCCAGTGTAGAGTCCGACATTTTGGGCCACTGCAACGTGGCACTACAGCCACACACGTGCCGCAGTAGGGCAATAGACCGTCCGCCATCGTTAGACACTGATTAGAGCAGAAGCCGAACTGAGGAGTAAAGGCACAGGCGTGTCGTAGTCGGGCAGTGTAGCGTCCGACATGTTGGGCCACCGCAACGCGGCAATAAAGCCACGCACGTGCCGCAGAAGGGCCATGGAGGGTCCGCCATATTTGGCTATAGATTAAAGCGGAAGCGCAACTGAGAACTTAAGTTTATGGTACAGTCTAGTAGGGTAGTGTTGTGTCCACCATTTTGGGCCACCGCAACGCAGCACTACAGCCACGCGCGCGCCGAAGTAGTGCCGGGGAGTGTTCGCCATCTTTGGTCCCGGATAAGAGCGGAAGCCCTGCTGAGGAGTAAAGGCAATGGCGTGTCGTAGTAGGGCAGTGAAGTGTCCGCCACTTTGGGGCACCGCAACGCGGTACTACAGCCGCGGACGTGCCGCAAAAGGTCTATAGACTATTCGCCATCTTTGGCCACTGATTTGAGCGGAAGTCGATTTAAGGAGTAAAGGCACTAACGTGTCGTCTTAGGGCAGTGTAGAGTCCGATATTTTGGGGCAACACTACGTGGCACTTCAGCAGCGCACGTGCCGCTGAAGGGCCATGGAGTGTCCGCCATCTTTGGCCACTGATTAGAGCGGAAGCCGAACTGTGGAGTAAAGGCACTGGCGTGTCGTAGTCGGGCAGTGTGGAGTACGCCATTTTGGGCCACTGCAACGCGGCACTTTAGCAGCGCACGTGCCGCTGAAGGGCCATGGAGTGTCCAACATCTTTTTCCATTAGTTAGAGTGGAAGCAGAACTGAGGAGAAAAGGCACTGGCGTGTAGTAGTATGGCAGTGTAGTATCCTGTCATTTTGGCCACCACTACGCAGCACTACAGCCGCGCGCTTGCCGCATTCGGGTCAAGAAGGTGCCGCCATATTTGGGAGCTGATTAAAGCGGAAGCGCAATTGAGAACTTAAGTCTTTGGTAGAGTCTAGAAGGGCAGTGCAGTGTCCGCCCTTTTGGGCCACCGCAACGCGGCACTACAGCCACGCACGTGCAGCAGTAGGGCCGTGGAGTGTCCGCCATTTTTGACCATTGATTCGAGCGGAGGCCGAACTGAGGAGTAAAGGCACTGGCGTGTCTTAGTCGGACAGTGTTGCGTCCGACATGTTGGGCCACTGCAACGCGGCACTTCAACAGCGCACGTGCCGCTGAAGGGCCATGGAGTGTCCGACATCTTTTTCCACTATTTAGAGCGGAAGCCGAACTGAGGAGAAAAGGCACTGGCGTGTAGTAGTAGGGCAGTGCTGTGTCCGCCCTTTTGGGCAATCGCAACACGGCACTACAGCCGTGCACGCGCCGCTGAAGGGCCATGGAGTGTCCGACATCTTTTTCCACTAATTAGAGTGGAAGCCGAACTGAAGAGTAAAGGCACAGGCCGTGTTGCGATATCCCAAAATATCGGACTCTACACTGCCCTACTACTACACGCCATTGCCTTTTCTCCTCAGATCTGCTTCCGCTCTAAATAGTGGAAAAAGATGTCGGACACTCCATGGCCCTTCGGCGGACGTGCGCTGCTGAAGTGCCGCGTTGCAGTGGCCCAACATGTCGGACGCAACACTGTCCGACTACGACACGCCAGTGCCTTTACTCCTCAGTTCGGCTTCCGCTCTAATCAGTGGCCAAAAATGGCGGACACTCCTTGGCCCTACTGCAGCACGTAATAAGATGTTGTGCCGCGTTGCGGTGGCCCGAAATGGCGGACACTACACTGCCCTACTAGACTCTACCAAATCTTAAGTTCTCAGTTGCGCTTCCGCTTAAATCAGAGGCCAAATATGGCGGACCCTCCATGGCCCTACTGCGGCACGTCCGCGGCTGTAGTGCTGCGTAGCTGTGGCCAAAATGACAGGATACTACACTGCCCTACTACTACACGCCAGTGCATTTTCTCCTCAGTTCTGCTTCCACTCTAACTAATGGAAAAAGATGTCGGGCACTCCATGGCCCTTCAGCGGCACGTGCGCTGCTAAAGTGTCGCGTTGCAGTGGTCCAAAATGGCGTACTCTACACTGCCCGACTACGACACGCCAGTGCCTTTACTCCACAGTTCGGCTTCCGCTCTAATCAGTGGCCAAAGATGGCGGACACTCCACGGCCCTAATGCGGCACTTGCACGGCTGTAGTGCCGCGTTGCTGCGGCCCAACATGACGGACGCAACACTGCCCGACTACGACACGCCAGTGGCTTTACTCCTCAGATGAGCTTCCGCTCTAATCAGTGGCCAAAGATGGTGGACACTCCATAGTCCTACTGCGGCACGTCCGCGGCTGTAGTGCCGTGTTGCGGTGCCCCAAAATAGCGGACTCTACACTGCCCTACTGCGACACGCCTGTTCCTTTACTCCTCAGTTGGGCATCCGCTTAAATCAGTGGCTAAAGATGGCGGACAGTCTATAGCCCTACTGCGGCACGTCCGCGGCTGTAGTGCTGAGCAGTGGTGGCCAAAATGGCAGGATACTACACTGCCCTACTACTACACGCCAGTGCCTTTTCTCCTTAGTTCGGCTTCCAATCTAACTAATGGAAAAAGATGGCGGACATTCCATGGCCCTTCAGCGGCACGTGTAAGCTGTAGTGCCGCGTTGCTGCGGCCCAACATGTCGGACGCAACACTGCCCGACTACGACACGCCTGTGGCTTTACTCCTCAGTTGGGCTTCCGCTCTAATCCGTGCCCAAAGATGATGAACACTCCTCGGCCCTAATGCGGCACGTGCACGGCAATAGTGCCGTGTTGCGATGGCCCAAAATATCGGATTCTACACTGCCCTACTACGACACGCCTGTTCCTTTACTCCTCAGTAGGGCTTCCGCTTAAATCAGTGGCTAAAGATGGCGGACAGACTATAGCCCTACTGCGGCACGTCCGCGGCTGTAGTGCTGCGTAGTGGTGGCCAAAATGACTGGATACTACACTGCCCTACTACTACACGCCAGTGCCTTTTCTCCTCAGTTCTGCTTCCACTCTAACTAATGGAAAAATATGTCGGACACTCCATGGCCCTTCAGCGGCACGTGCGCTGCTAAAGTGCCGCGTTGTAGTGGCCCAAAATGGCGTACTCCACTCTGCCCGACTACGACACGTCAGTGCCTTTACTCCACAGTTCGGCTTACGCTCTAATCAGTGGCCAAAGATGGCGAACACTCCACGGCCCTACTGCGACACGTGCGTGGCTTTATTGCCCCGTTCCGGTGGAACAAAATATAGGACTCTTCACTGCCCTACTACTACACGTCAGTGCCTTTACTCCTCAGTTCGGCTTCCGCTCTAATTAATGGCCAAAGATGGCGGACAGTCTATAGCCCTACTGCGGCACGTCCGAGGCTGTAGTGTCGCGTTGCCCCAAAATGGAGGACTCTACACTGCCCTACTACGACACGCCAGTGCCTTTACTCCTCATCAGGGCTTCCGCTCTTATCCGGGACCAAAGATGGCGAACACTCCCCGGCCCTAATGCGGCACTTGCACGGCTGAAGTGCCGCGTTGCAGTGGCCCAACATGTCGGACGCAACACTGTCCGACTACGACACGCCAGTGCCTTTACTCCTCAGTTCGGCTTCCGCTCTAATCAGTGGCCAAAAATGGAGGACACTCCACGGCCCTACTGCGGCACGTAATAGGCTGTTGTGCCGCGTTGCGGTGGCCCGAAATGGCGGACACTACACTGCCCTACTAGACTCTACCAAAGACTTAAGTTCTCAGTTGCGCTTCCGCTTAAATCAGAGGCCAAATATGGCGGACCCTCCATGGCCCTACTGCGGCAAGCGCGCGGCTGTAGTGTCGCGTTGCGTTGCCCCAAAATATCGGACTCTACACTGCCCTACTACGACACGCCTGTGGCTTTACTCCTCAGATGAGCTTCCGCTCTAATCAGTGGCCAAAGATGGCGGACACTCCATAGCCCTACAGCAGCTCGTCCGCGACTGTAGTGTCGCGTTGCGGTGCCCCAAAATAATGGACTCTACACTGCCCTACAACGAAACGCCTGTGCTTTTTCTCCTCAGTTGAGCTTCCGCTCTAATCCGTGGCCAAAGATGGCGAACACTCCCCGGCCCTATTTCGGCACGTGCACGGCTGTAGTGCCGCGTTGCGGTGGCCCAAAATATCGGACTATACACTGTCCTACTACTACACGCCTGTGCCTTTACTCTTCAGTTCGGCTTCCACTCTAATTAGTGGCAAAAAATGGCGGACAGTCCATAGCCCTACTTCGGCGCGTGCACGGCTGTAGTGCCGTGTTGCGATGGCCCAAAAGGGCGGACACAGCACTGCCCTACTACTACAAGCCAGTGCCTTTTCTCCTCAGTTCGGCTTCCGCTCTAAATAGTGGAAAAAGATGTCGGACACTCCATGGCCCTTTAGCTGCACGTGCGCTGCTGAAGTGCCGCGTTGCAGTGGCCCAACATGTCGGACGCAACACTGTCCGACTACGACACGCCAGTGCCTTTACTCCTCAGTTCGGCTTCCGCTCGAATCAATGGTCAAAAATGGCGGACACTCCACGGCCCTACTGCTGCACGTGCGTGGCTGTAGTGCCGCGTTGCGGTGGCCCAAAAGGGCGGACACTGCACTGCCCTTCTAGACTCTACCAAAGACTTAAGTTCTCAATTGCGCTTCCGCTTTAATCAGCTCCCAAATATGGCGGCCCCTTCTTGACCCTACTGCGGCAAGCGCGCGGCTGTAGTGCTGCGTAGTGGTGGCCAAAATGACAGGATACTACACTGCCATACTACTACACGCCAGTGCCTTTTCTCCTCTGTTCTGCTTCCACTCTAACTAATGGAAAAAGATGTCGGACACTCCATGGCCCTTCAGCGGCACATGCGCTGCTAAAGTGCCGCGTTGCAGTGGCCCAAAATGGCGTACTCCACACTGCCCGACTACGACACGCCAGTGCCTTTACTCCACAGTTCGGCTTCCGCTCTAATCAGTGGCCAAAGATGGCGGACACTCCATGGCCCTTCAGCGGCACGTGCGCTGCTGAAGTGCCACGTAGTGTTGCCCCAAAATATCGGACTCTACACTGCCCTAAGACGACACGTTAGTGCCTTTACTCCTTAAATCGACTTCCGCTCAAATCAGTGGCCAAAGATGGCGAATAGTCTATAGACCTTCTGCGGCACGTCCGCGGCTGTAGTGCCGCGTTGCGGTGCCCCAAAATGGCGGACACTTCACTGCCCTACTACGACACGCCTGTTCCTTTACTCCTCAGTTGGGCTTTCGCTTAAATCAGTGGCCAAATATGGCGGACCCTCCATGGCCCTACTGCAGCACGTCCGTGGCTGTAGTGCCGTGATGCGGTGCCCCAAAATGTCGGACTCTACACTGCCCTACTAGACTCTACCAAAGACTTAAGTTCTCAGTTGCGCTTCCGCTTAAATCAGTGGCCTAATATGGCGGACCCTCCGTGGCCCTACTGCGGCACGTCTGCGGCTGTAGTGCCGCGTTGCGGTGCCCCTAAATGGAGGACTCTACTCTGCCCTACTACGACACGCCAGTGGCTTTACTCCTCAGATGAGCTTCCGCTCTAATCAGTGGCCAAAGATGGTGGACACTCCATAGTCCTACTGGGGCACGTCCGCGGCTGTTGTGCCGTGTTGCGGTGCCCCAAAATATCGGACTCTACACTGCCCTACTGCGACACGGCTGTTCCTTTACTCCTCAGTTGGGCATCCGCTTAAATCAGTGGCTAAAGATGGCGGACAGTCTATAGCCCTACTGCGGCACGTCCGCGGCTGTAGTGCTGAGCAGTGGTGGCCAAAATGGCAGGATACTACACTGCCCTACTACTACACGCCAGTGCCTTTTCTCCTCAGTTCGGCTTCCAATCTAACTAATGGAAAAAGATGGCGGACACTCCATGGCCCTTCAGCGGCACGTGTAAGCTGTAGTGCCGCGTTGCTGCTGCCCAACATGTCGGACGCAACACTGCCCGACTACGACCTGCCTGTGGCTTTACTCCTCAGTTGGGCTTCCGCTCTAATCCGTGTCCAAAGATGATGAACACTCCCCGGCCCTAATGCGGCAAGCGCGCGGCTGTAGTGCTGCGTAGTGGTGGCCAAAATGACAGGATACTACACTGCCATACTACTACACGCCAGTGCCTTTTCTCCTCAGTTCTGCTTCCACTCTAACTAATGGAAAAAGATGTCGGACACTCCATGGCCCTTCAGCGGCACGTGCGCTGCTAAAGTGCCGCGTTGCAGTGGCCGAAAATGGCGTACTCCACACTGCCCGACTACGACACGCCAGTGCCTTTACTCCACAGTTCGGCTTCCGCTCTAATCAGTGGCCAAAGATGGCGGACACTCCATGGCCCTTCAGCGGCACGTGCGCTGCTGAAGTGCCACGTAGTGTTGCCCCAAAATATCGGACTCTACACTGCCCTAAGACGACACGTTAGTGCCTTTACTCCTTAAATCGACTTCCGCTCAAATCAGTGGCCAAAGATGGCGAATAGTCTATAGACCTTCTGCGGCACGTCCGCGGCTGTAGTACCGCGTTGCGGTGCCCCAAAGTGGCGGACACTTCACTGCCCTACTACGACACGCCATTGCCTTTACTCCTCAGCAGGGCTTCCGCTCTTATCCGGGACCAAAGATGGCGAACACTCCCCGGCACTACTTCGGCGCGCGCGTGGCTGTAGTGCTGCGTTGCGGTGGCCCAAAATGGTGGACACAACACTACCCTACTAGACTGTACCATAAACTTAAGTTCTCAGTTGCGCTTCCGCTTTAATCTATAGCCAAATATGGCGGACCCTCCATGGCCCTTCTGCGGCACGTGCGTGGCTTTATTGCCGCGTTGCGGTGGCCCAACATGTCGGACGCTACACTGCCCGACTACGACACGCCTGTGCCTTTACTCCTCAGTTCGGCTTCTGCTCTAATCAGTGTCTAACGATGGCGGACGGTCTATTGCCCTACTGCGGCACGTCCGCGACTGTAGTGTCGCGTTGCAGTGCCCAAAAATGGCGGACTCTACACTGCCTTACTGTGACACGCGAGTGCCTTTACTCCTCAGTTAAGCTTCCACTACAATCCGTGGCCAAAGATGGCGGATACTCCACGGCCCAACTGTGGCACGTGCGTGGCTGTAGGGCCGCGTTGCGGTGGCCCAAAATGGCGGACACAACACTGTCCTGCTAGACTCTACCAAAGACATGTTCTCAGTTGCGCTTCCGCTTTAATCTGTGGCCAAATATGGCGAACCCTCCGTTGCCCTTCTTCGGCACGTGCGCGGCTTTATTGCCGCGTTGCGTTGCCCCAAAATATCGGACTCTACACTGCCCTACTACTACACGTCAGTGCCTTTACTCCTCAGTTCGGCTTCCGCTCTAATTAATGGCCAAAGATGGCGGACAGTCTATAGCCCTACTGCGTCACGTCCGCGGCTGTAGTGTCGCGTTGCGGTTCTCTAAAATGGCGGACTCTACACTGCCCTACTACGACACGCCTGTGCCTTTACTCCTCAGTTGAGCTTCCCTCTTATCCATTACCAAAGATGGCGGACATTCCATAGCCCTACTGCGGCACATCCGCGGCTGAAGTGCCGTGTTGCGGTGCCCCAAAATAGCGGACTCTACACTGCCCTACTGCGACACACCTGTTCCTTTATTCCTCAGTTGGGCTTCCGCTTAAATCAGTGGCTAAAGATGGCGGACAGTCTATAGCCCTACTGCGGCACGTCCGCAGCTGTAGTGCTGAGCAGTGGTGGCCAAAATGGCAGGATACTACACTGCCCTACTACTACACGCCAGTGCCTTTTCTCCTCAGTTCGGCTTCCAATCTAACTAATGGAAAAAATGGCGGACACTCCATGGCCCTTCAGCGGCACGTGTAAGCTGTAGCGCCACGTAGCGCGGCCTAACATGTCGGACGCAACACTGCCCGACTACGACACGCCTGTGGCTTTACTCCTCAGTTGGGCTTCCGCTCTAATCCGTGTCCAAAGATGGCGAACACTCCCCGGCCATAATGCGGCACGTGCACGGCAGTAGTGCCGTGTTGCGATAACCCAAAATATCGGACTCTACACTGCCCGACTACGACACGCCAGTGGCTTTACTCCTCAGATGAGCTTCCGCTCTAATCAGTGGCCAAAGATGGTGGACACTCCATAGTCCTACTGGCGCACGTCCGCGGCTGTAGTGCCGTGTTGCGGTGCCCCAAAATAGCGGGCTCTACACTGCCCTACTGCGACACGCCTGTTCCTTTACTCCTCAGTTGGGCATCCGCTTAAATCAGTGGCTAAAGATGGCGGACAGTCTATAGCCCTACTGCGGCACGTCCGCGGCTGTAGTGCTGAGCAGTGGTGGCCAAAATGGCAGGATACTACACTGCCCTACTACTACACGCCAGTGCCTTTTCTCCTCAGTTCGGCTTCCAATCTAACTAATGGAAAAAGATGGCGGACATTCCATGGCCCTTCAGCGGCACGTGTAAGCTGTAGTGCCGCGTTGCTGCGGCCCAACATGTCGGACGCAACACTGCCCGACTACGACACGCCTGTGGCTTTACTCCTCAGTTGGGCTTCCGCTCTAATCCGTGTCCAAAGATGATGAACACTCCCCGGCCCTAATGCGGCACGTGCACGGCAATAGTGCCGTGTTGCGATGGCCCAAAATATCGGATTCTACACTGCCCTACTACGACACGCCTGTTCCTTTACTCCTCAGTAGGGCTTCCGCTTAAATCAGTGGCTAAAGATGGCGGACAGTCTATAGCCCTACTGCGGCACGTCCGCGGCTGTAGTGCTGCGTAGTGGTGGCCAAAATGACTGGATACTACACTGCCCTACTACTACACGCCAGTGCCTTTTCTCCTCAGTTCTGCTTCCACTCTAACTAATGGAAAAAGATGTCGGACACTCCATGGCCCTTCAGCGGCACGTGCGCTGCTAAAGTGCCGCGTTGTAGAGGCCCAAAATGGCGTACTCCACTCTGCCCGACTACGACACGCCAGTGCTTTTACTCCACAGTTCGGCTTACGCTCTAATCAGTGGCCAAAGATGGCGAACACTCCACGGCCCTACTGCGACACGTGCGTGGCTTTATTGCCCCGTTCCGGTGGAACAAAATATAGGACTCTTCACTGCCCTACTACTACACGTCAGTGCCTTTACTCCTCAGTAGGGCTTCCGCTTAAATCAGTGGCTAAAGATGGCGGACAGTCTATAGCCCTACTGCGGCACGTCTGCGGCTGTAGTGCCACGTTGCGGTGCCCCTAAATGGCGGACTCTACACTGCCCTACAACGACACGCATGTGGCTTTACTCCTCAGATGAGCTTCCGCTCTAATCAGTGGCCAAAGATGGCGGACACTCCATAGCCCTACAGCAGCTCGTCCGCGACTGTAGTGTCGCGTTGCGGTGCCCCAAAATAATGGACTCTACACTGCCCTACAACGAAACGCCTGTGCTTTTTCTCCACAGTTGAGCTTCCGCTCTAATCCGTGGCCAAAGATGGCGAACACTCCCCGGCCCTATTTCGGCACGTGCACGGCTGTAGTGCCGCGTTGCGGTGGCCCAAAATATTGGACTATACACTGTCCTACTACTACACGCCTGTGCCTTTACTCTTCAGTTCGGCTTCCACTCTAAATAGTGGCCAAAAATGGCGGACAGTCCATAGCCCTACTTCGGCGCATGCACGTCTGTACTGCCGTGTTGCGATGGCCCAAAAGGGCGAACACTGCACTGCCCTACTACTACACGCCAGTGGCTTTTCTCCTCAGTTCGGCTTCCGCTCTAAATAGTGGAAAAAGATGTCGGACACTCCATGGCCCTTCAGCGGCACGTGCGCTGCTGAAGTGCCGTGTTGCTGCTGCCCAACATGTCGGACGCAACACTGCCCGACTACGACACGCCTGTGGCTTTACTCCTCAGTTGGGCTTCCGCTCTAATCCGTGTCCAAAGATGATGAACACTCCCCGGCCCTAATGCGGCACGTGCACGGCAGTAGTGCCGTGTTGCGATGGCCCAAAATATCGGACTCTACACTGCCCTACTACTACACGCCAGTGCCTTTTCTTCTCAGTTCTGCTTCCGCTCTAAATAGTGGAAAAAGTTGTCGGACACTCCATGGCCCTTCGGCGGCACGTGCACGGCTGTAGTGCCGCGTTGCAGTGGCCCAACATGTCGGACGCAACACTGTCCGACTACGACACGCCAGTGCCTTTACTCCTCAGTTCGGCTTCCACTCTAATCAGTGGCCAAAAATGTAGGACACTCCACGGCCCTACTGCGGCACGTAATAGGCTGTTGTGCCGCGTTGCGGTGGCCCGAAATTGCGGACACTACACTGCCCTACTAGACTCTACCAAAGACTTAAGTTCTCAGTTGCGCATCCGCTTAAATCAGAGGCCAAATATGGCGGACCCTCCATGGCCCTACTGCGGCAAGCGCGCGGCTGTAGTGTCGCGTTGCGTTGCCCCAAAATATCGGACTCTACACTGCCCTACTACGACACGCCTGTTCCTTTAATCCTCAGTAGGGCTTCCGCTTAAATCAGTGGTTAAAGATGGCGGACAGTCTATAGCCCTACTGCGGCACGTCCGCGGCTGTAGTGCTGCGTAGTGGTGGCCAAAATGACAAGATACTACACTGCCCTACTACTGCACGCCTGTGCCTTTTCTCCTCAGTTCGGCTTCCACTCTAATCAGTGGCGAAAGATGGCGGACACTCCACGGCCCTACTGCGACACGTGCGTGGCTTTTTTACCCCGTTGCGGTGGAACAAAGTATAGAACTCTTCACTGCCCTACTATTACACGTCAGTGCTTTACACAGCGTGACCCTAAAGTTTACTATGTATGCCTATGCGAAATAGAGTGTTCTGAGAAGCTTAAAATGAAGAAATAAGCGTTCTAAAATGCTTTAAAAATTCAAAGACTTCTTTCAATGGTTAAATAACGCAGAGCGCGATATCAGACCTTAATATGGACCCATAATATTTAAATTGAACCAGGTATTATATTACAGGGTAATAGTGTACCCTACCACAGGAAATAATTATAGGTCAATTAGGGGGTACACTATGTATATTTTAAATAGTGCATTAAAACAAGGAAATACGAAAACACTTTTCTATGTTAACTAACGGCACGGTATCGGACCTTAATATTGACCTATAAGTTTTAAATTGGACCACGTATTATATTACAGGGTAATAGTGTACCCTACCACAGGAAATAATTATAGGTCAATTAGGGGGTACACAGAGTGACCCTAAAGTTTACTATGTATGCCTATGCGAAATAGAGTGTTCTGAGAAGATTAAAATGAAGAAATAAGCTTTCTAAAATGCTTTAAAAATTAAAGACATCTTTCAATGGTTAACTAACGCAAGGCGCGATATCAGACCTTAATATGGAACCATAATATTTAAATTGGACCAGGTATTATATTACATAGTAATAGTGTACCCTACCACAGGAAATAATTATAGGTCAATTGGGGGGTACACTATGTATATTTTAAATAGTGCATTAAAACAATGAAATTCGAAGACATTTTTCTATGTTAACTATCGCCACGGTATCGGACCTTAATATTGACCTATAATTTTTAAATTGGACCACGTATTATATTACAGGGTAATAGTGTATCCTACCACAGGAAATAATTATAGGTCATTTAGGGGGTACACAGCGTCACCCTAAATTTTACTATGTATGCCTATGCGAAATAAAATGTTTTGAGAAGCTTAAAATGAAGAAATAAGCGTTCTAAAATGCTTTAAAAATTCAAAGACATCTTTCAATGGTTAACCAACGCAAGGTGCGATATCAGACCTTAATATTGACCCATAATATTTAAATTGGACCAGGTATTATATTACAGGGTAATAGTGTACCCTACCGCAGGAAATAATTATAGGTCAAATAGGGGGTACACAGCGTGACCCTAAAATTTACTATGTATTCCTATGCAAAATAAAGTGTTCTGAGAAGCTTAAAATGAGGAATTAAAAGTTCTAAAAAGCTTTTAAAATTCAAAGACATTTTTCTATGTTAACTAACGGTACGGTATCGGACCTTAATATTGACCTATAATTTTTAAATTGGACCACGTAATATATTACAGGGTAATATTGTTCCCTACCACGGGAAATAATTATAGGTCACTTAGGGGGTACACAGCGTGACCCTAAAGTTTACTATGTATGCCTATGCGAAATAAAGTGTTCTGAGAAGCTTAAAATGAAGAAATAAGCGTTCTAAAATGCTTTAAAAATTCAAAGACATCTTTCAATGGTTAACTAAAGCAAGGCGCAATATCAGACCTTAATATTGACCCATAATATTTAAATTGGCCCAGGTATTATATTACAGGGTAATAGTGTACCCTACCACAGGAAATAATTATAGGTCAATAAGGGAGCCCACTATGTATATTTTAAATAGTGCATAAAAACAAGGAAATTCGAAGACACTTTTCTGTGTTAACTAACGTCACGGTATCGGACCTTAATATTGACCTATAATTTTTAAATTGGACCACGTATTATATTACAGGGTTATAGTGTACCCTAGCACAGGAAATAATTATAGGTCAATTAGGGGGTACACAGAGTGACCCTAAAGTTTACTATGTATGCCTATGCGAAATAGAGTGTTCTGAGAAGATTAAAATGAAGAAATAAGCGTTCTAAAATGCTTTAAAAATTAAAGACATCTTTCAATGGTTAACTAACGCAAGGCGCGATATCAGACCTTAATATGGAACCATAATATTTAAATTGGACCAGGTATTATATTACAGAGTAATAGTGTACCCTACCACAGGAAATAATTATAGGTCAATTGGGGGGTACACTATGTATATTTTAAATAGTGCATTAAAACAATGAAATTCGAAGACATTTTTCTATGTTAACTATCGCCACGGTATCGGACCTTAATATTGACCTATAACTTTTAAATTGGACCACGTATTATATTGCAGGGTAATAGTGTACCCTACCACAGGAAATAATTATAGGTCATTTAGGGGGTACACAGCGTCACCCTAAATTTTACTATGTATTCCTATGCAAAATAAAGTGTTCTGAGAAGCTTAAAATGAGGAATTAAGCGTTCTAAAAAGCTTTTAAAATTCAAAGACATTTTTCTATGTTAACTAACGGTACGGTATCGGACCTTAATATTGACCTATAATTTTTAAATTGGACCACGTAATATATTACAGGGTAATATTGTTCCCTACCACGGGAAATAATTATAGGTCACTTAGGGGGTACACAGCGTGACCCTAAAGTTTACTATGTATGCCTATGCGAAATAAAGTGTTCTGAGAAGCTTAAAATGAAGAAATAAGCGTTCTAAAATGCTTTAAAAATTCAAAGACATCTTTCAATGGTTAACTAACGCAAGGCGCAATATCAGACCTTAATATTGACCCATAATATTTAAATTGGCCCAGGTATTATATTACTAAAACAAGGAAATACGAAGACATTTTTCAATGTTAACTAACGGCACGATATCGGAACTTAATATTGACCTATAATTTTTAAATTGAACCACGCATTATATTCCAGGGTAATTGTGTACCCTACCACAGGAAATAATTATAGGTCATTTAGGGGGTACACAGCGTGACCCTAAATTTTACTATGTATGCCTATGCGAAATAGAGTTTTCTGAGAAGCTTAAAATGAAGAAATAAGCGGTCTAAAATGCTTTAAAAATTCAAAGACATCTTTCAATGGTTAACTAACGCAAGGCGCAATATCAGACCTTAATATTGACCCATAATATTTAAATTGGACCAGGTATTATATTACAGGGTAATAGTGTACCCTTCCACAGGAAATAATTATAGGTCAATTAGGGGGTACACTATGTATATTTTAAATAGTGCATTAAAACAAGGAAATACGAAGACACTTTTCTATGTTAACTAACGGCACGGTATCGAACCTTAATATTGACCTATAATTTTTAAATTGGACCACGTATTATATTACAGGGTTATAGTGTACCCTACCACAGGAAATAATTATAGGTCAATTAGGGGGTACACAGAGTGACCCTAAAGTTTACTATGTATGCCTATGCGAAATAAAGTGTTCTGAGAAGCTTAAAATGAGGAAATAAGCGTTCTAAAATGCTTTAAAAATTCAAAGACATTTTTCTATGTTAACTAACGGCACGGTATAGGACCTTAATATTGACCTATAATTTTTAAATAGGACCACGTATTATATTACAGGGTAATAGTGTACCCAACCGCAGGAAATAATTATAGGTCATTTAGGGGGTACACAGCGTGACCCTAAATTTTACTATGTATGCCTATGCGAAATAGAGTGTTCTGAGATGCTTAAAATGAAGAAATAAGCGTTCTAAAGTGCTTTAAAAATTCAAAGACATCTTTCAATGGTTAACTAACGCAAGGCGCAATATCAGACCTTAATATTGACCCATAATATTTAAATTGGACCAGGTATTATATTACAGGGTAATAGTGTACCCTACCACAGGAAATAATTATAGGTCAATTAGGGGGTACACTATGTATATTTTAAATAGTGCATTAAAACAAGGAAATACGAAGACACTTTTCTATGTTAACTAACGGCACGGTATCGGACCTTAATATTGACCTATAATTTTTAAATTGGACCACGTATTATATTACAGGGTTATAGTGTACCCTACCACAGGAAATAATTATAGGTCAATTAGGGGGTACGCAGAGTGACCCTAAAATTTACTATGTATGCCTATGCGAAATAAAGTGTTCTGAGAAGCTTAAAATGAGGAAATAAGCGTTCTAAAATGCTTTAAAAATTCAAAGACATTTTTCTATGTTAACTAACGGCACGGTATCGGACCTTAATATTGACCTATAATTTTTAAATTGGACCACCTATTATATTACAGGGTAATAGTGTACCCTACCACAGGAAATAATTATAGGTCAATTAGGGGTACACAGCGTGACCCTAAAGTTTACTATGTATGCCTATGCAAAATAAAGTGTTCTGAGAAGCTTAAAATGAAGAAATAAGCGTTCTAAAATGCTTTAAAAATTCAAAGACATCTTTCAATGGTTAACTAACGCAAGGCGCAATATCAAACCTTAATATTGACCCATAATATTTAAATTGGACCAGGTATTGTATTACAGGGTAATAGTGTACCCTACCACAGGAAATAATTATAGGTCAATTAGGGGGTACACTATGTATATTTTAAATAGTGCATTAAAACAAGGAAATACGAAGACACTTTTCTATGTTAACTAACGGCACGGTATCGGACCTTAATATTGACCTATAATTTTTAAATTGTACCATGTATTATATTACAGGGTAATAGTGTACCTTACCACAGGAAATAATTATAGGTCAATTAGGTGGTACACAGCGTGACCCTAAAGTTTACTATGTATGCCTATGCGAAATAGAGTGTTCTGAGAAGCTTAAAATGAGGAAATAAGTGTTCTAAAATGCTTTAAAAATTCAAAGACATATTTCAATGGTTAACTAACGCAAGGCGCAATATCAGACCTTAATATTGACCCATAATATTTTAATTGGACCAGGTATTATATTACAGGGTAATAGTGTACCCTACCAAAGGAAATAATTATAGGTCAATTAGGGGGTACACAGCGTGACCCTAAAGTTTACTATGTATGCCTATATGAAATAAAGTGTTCTGAGAAGCTTAAAATGAGGAAATAAGCGTTCTAAAATGCTTTAAAAATTCAAAGACATGTTTCTATGTTAACTAACGGCACGGTATCGGACCTTAATATTGACCTATAATTTTTAAATTGGACCACGTATTATATTACAGGGTAATAGTGTACCCTACCACAGGAAATAATTATAGGTCATTTAGGGGGTACACAGCGTGACCCTAAATTTTACTATGTATGCCTATGCGAAATAGAGTGTTCTGAGATGCTTAAAATGAAGAAATAAGCGTTCTAAAATGCTTTAAAAATTCAAAGACATCTTTCAATGGTTAACTAACGCAAAGCGCAATATCAGACCTTAATATTGACCCATAATATTTAAATTGGACCAAGTATTATATTACAGGGTAATAGTGTACCCTACCACAGGAAATAATTATAGGTCAATTAGGGGGTACACTATGTATATTTTAAATAGTGCATTAAAACAAGGAAATACGAAGACACTTTTCTATGTTAACTAACGGCACGGTATCGGACCTTAATATTGACCTATAATTTTTAAATTGGACCACGTATTATATTACAGGGTTATAGTGTACCCTACCACAGGAAATAATTATAGGTCAATTAGGGGGTACGCAGAGTGACCCTAAAATTTACTATGTATGCCTATGCGAAATAAAGTGTTCTGAGAAGCTTAAAATGAGGAAATAAGCGTTCTAAAATGCTTTAAAAATTCAAAGACATTTTTCTATGTTAACTAACGGCACGGTATCGGACCTTAATATTGACCTATAATTTTTAAATTGGACCACCTATTATATTACAGGGTAATAGTGTACCCTACCACAGGAAATAATTATAGGTCAATTAGGGGGTACACAGCGTGACCCTAAAGTTTACTATGTATGCCTATGCAAAATAAAGTGTTCTGAGAAGCTTAAAATGAAGAAATAAGCGTTCTAAAATGCTTTAAAAATTCAAAGACATCTTTCAATGGTTAACTAACGCAAGGCGCAATATCAAACCTTAATATTGACCCATAATATTTAAATTGGACCAGGTATTGTATTACAGGGTAATAGTGTACCCTACCACAGGAAATAATTATAGGTCAATTAGGGGGTACACTATGTATATTTTAAATAGTGCATTAAAACAAGGAAATACGAAGACACTTTTCTATGTTAACTAACGGCACGGTATCGGACCTTAATATTGACCTATAATTTTTAAATTGTACCATGTATTATATTACAGGGTAATAGTGTACCTTACCACAGGAAATAATTATAGGTCAATTAGGTGGTACACAGCGTGACCCTAAAGTTTACTATGTATGCCTATGCGAAATAGAGTGTTCTGAGAAGCTTAAAATGAGGAAATAAGTGTTCTAAAATGCTTTAAAAATTCAAAGACATATTTCAATGGTTAACTAACGCAAGGCGCAATATCAGACCTTAATATTGACCCATAATATTTTAATTGGACCAGGTATTATATTACATTGTAATAGTGTACCCTACCAAAGGAAATAATTATAGGTCAATTAGGGGGTACACAGCGTGACCCTAAAGTTTACTATGTATGCCTATATGAAATAAAGTGTTCTGAGAAGCTTAAAATGAGGAAATAAGCGTTCTAAAATGCTTTAAAAATTCAAAGACATGTTTCTATGTTAACTAACGGCACGGTATCGGACCTTAATATTGACCTATAATTTTTAAATTGGACCACGTATTATATTACAGGGTAATAGTGTACCCTACCACAGGAAATAATTATAGGTCATTTAGGGGGTACACAGCGTGACCCTAAATTTTACTATGTATGCCTATGCGAAATAGAGTGTTCTGAGGTGCTTAAAATGAAGAAATAAGCGTTCTAAAATGCTTTAAAAATTCAAAGACATCTTTCAATGGTTAACTAACGCAAAGCGCAATATCAGACCTTAATATTGACCCATAATATTTAAATTGGACCAAGTATTATATTACAGGGTAATAGTGTACCCTACCACAGGAAATAATTATAGGTGAATTAGGGGGTACACTATGTATATTTTAAATAGTGCATTAAAACAAGGAAATACGAAGACACTTTTCTATGTTAACTAACGGCACGGTATCGGACCTTAATATTGACCTATAATTTTTAAATTGGACCACGTATTATATAACAGGGTTATAGTGTACCCTACCACAGGAAATAATTATAGGTCAATTAGGGGGTACATAGAGTGACCCTAAAGTTTACTATGTATGCCTATGCGAAATAAAGTGTTCTGAGAAGCTTAAAATGAGGAAATAAGCGTTCTAAAATGCTTTAAAAATTCAAAGACATTTTTCTATGTTAACTAACGGCACGGTATCGGACCTTAATATTGACCTATAATTTTTAAATTGGACCACCTATTATATTACAGGGTAATAATGTACCCTACCACAGGAAATAATTATAGGTCATTTAGGGGGTACACTATGTATATTTTAAATAGTGCATTAAAACAAGGAAATACGAAGACACTTTTCTATGTTAACTAACGGCACGGTATCGGACCTTAATATTGACCTATAATTTTTAAATTGTACCATGTATTATATTACAGGGTAATAGTGTACCTTACCACAGGAAATAATTATAGGTCAATTAGGTGGTACACAGCGTGACCCTAAAGTTTACTATGTATGCCTATGCGAAATAGAGTGTTCTGAGAAGCTTAAAATGAGGAAATAAGTGTTCTAAAATGCTTTAAAAATTCAAAGACATCTTTCAATGGTTAACTAATGCAAGGCGCAATATCAGACCTTAATATTGACCCATAAAATTTAAATTGGACCAGGTATTATATTACAGGGTAATAGTGTACCCTACCACAGGAAATAATTATAGGTCAATTAGGGGGTACACAGAGTGACCCTAAAGTTTACTATATATGCCTATGCGAAATAGAGTGTTCTGAGATGCTTAAAATGAAGAAATAAGCGTTCTAAAATGCTTTAAAAATTCAAAGACATCTTTCAATGGTTAACTAACGCAAGGCGCAATATCAGACCTTAATATTGACCCATAATATTTAAATTGGACCAGGTATTATATTACAGGGTAATAGTGTACCCTACCACAGGAAATAATTATAGGTCAATTAGGGGGTACACTATGTATATTTTAAATAGTGCATTAAAACAAGGAAATACGAAGACATTTTTCAATGTTAACTAACGGCACGGTATCGGAACTTAATATTGACCTATAATTTTTAAATTGGACCACGTATTATATTACAGGGTAATAGTGTACCCTACCACAGGAAATAATTATAGGTCATTTAGGGGGTACACAGCGTGACCCTAAATTTTACTATGTATGCCTATGCGAAATAGAGTGTTCTGAGAAGCTTAAAATGAAGAAATAAGCGTTCTAAAATGCTTTAAAAATTCAAAGACATCTTTCAATGGTTAACTAACGAAAGGCGCGATATCAGACCTTAATATGGAACCATAATATTTCAATTGGACCAGGTATTATATTACAGGGTAATAGTGTACCCTACAACAGGAAATAATTATAGGTCAATTAGGGGGTACACTATGTATGTTTTAAATAGTGCATTAAAACAAGAAAATACGAAGACACTTTTCTATGTTAACTAACGGCACGGTATCGGACCTTAATATTGACCTATAATTTTTAAATTGGACCACGTATTATATTACAGGGTTATAGTGTACCCTACCACAGGAAATAATTATAGGTCAATTAGGGGGTACACAGAGTGACCCTAAAGTTTACTATGTATGCCTATGCGAAATAAAGTGTTCTGAGAAGCTAAAAATGAGGAAATAAGCGTTCTAAAATGCTTTAAAAATTCAAAGACATTTTTCTATGTTAACTAACGGCACGGTATCGGACCTTAATATTGACCTATAATTTTTAAATTGGACCACGTATTATATTACAGGGTAATAGTGTACCCTACCACAGGAAATAATTATAGGTCATTTAGGGGGTACACAGCGTGACCCTAAATTTTACTATGTATGCCTATGCGAAATAGAGTGTTCTGAGATGCTTAAAAAGAAGAAATAAGCGTTCTAAAATGCTTTAAAAATTCAAAGACATCTTCCAATGGTTAACTAACGCAAGTCGCAATATCAGACCTTAATATTGACCCATAATATTTAAATTGGACCAGGTATTATATTACAGGGTAATAGTGTACCCTACCACAGGATATAATTATAGGTCAATTAGGGGGTACACTATGTATATTTTAAATAGTGCATTAAAACAAGGAAATACGAAGACACTTTTCTATGTTAACTAACGGCACGGTATCGGACCTTAATATTGACCTATAATTTTTAAATTGGACCACGTATTATATTACAGGGAAATAGTGTACCCTACCACAGGAAATAATTATAGGTCAATTAGGGGGTACACAGAGTGACCCTAAAGTTTACTATATATGCCTATGCGAAATAGAGTGTTCTGAGATGCTTAAAATGAAGAAATAAGCGTTCTAAAATGCTTTAAAAATTCAAAGACATCTTTCAATGGTTAACTAACGCAAGGCGCAATATCAGACCTTAATATTGACCCATAATATTTAAATTGGACCAGGTATTATATTACAGGGTAATAGTGTACCCTACCACAGGAAATAATTATAGGTCAATTAGGGGGTACACTATGTATATTTTAAATAGTGCATTAAAACAAGGAAATACGAAGACATTTTTCAATGTTAACTAACGGCACGGTATCGGAACTTAATATTGACCTATAATTTTTAAATTGGACCACGTATTATATTACAGGGTAATAGTGTACCCTACCACAGGAAATACTTATAGGTCATTTAGGGGGTACACAGCGTGACCCTAAATTTTACTATGTATGCCTATGCGAAATAGAGTGTTCTGAGAAGCTTAAAATGAAGAAATAAGCGTTCTAAAATGCTTTAAAAATTCAAAGACATCTTTCAATGGTTAACTAACGCAAGGCGCAATATCGGACCTTAATATTGACCTATAATTTTTAAATTGGACCACGTATTATATTACAGGGTTATAGTGTACCCTACCACAGGAAATAATTATAGGTCAATTAGGGGGTACACAGAGTGACCCTAAAGTTTACTATGTATGCCTATGCGAAATAAAGTGTTCTGAGAAGCTAAAAATGAGGAAATAAGCGTTCTAAAATGCTTTAAAAATTCAAAGACATTTTTCTATGTTAACTAACGGCACGGTATCGGACCTTAATATTGACCTATAATTTTTAAATTGGACCACGTATTATATTACAGGGTAATAGTGTACCCTACCACAGGATATAATTATAGGTCAATTAGGGGGTACACTATGTATATTTTAAATAGTGCATTAAAACAAGGAAATACGAAGACACTTTTCTATGTTAACTAACGGCACGGTATCGGACCTTAATATTGACCTATAATTTTTAAATTGGACCACGTATTATATTACAGGGTAATAGTGTACCCTACCACAGGAAATAATTATAGGTCATTTAGGGGGTACACAGCGTGACCCTAAATTTTACTATGTATGCCTATGCGAAATAGAGTGTTCTGAGAAGCTTAAAATGAAGAAATAAGCGTTCTAAAATGCTTTAAAAATTCAAAGACATCTTTCAATGGTTAACTAACGCAAGGCGCAATATCAGACCTTAATATTGACCCATAAAATTTAAATTGGACCAGGTATTATATTACAGGGTAATAGTGTACCCTACCAAAGGAAATAATTATAGGTCAATTAGGGGGTACACAGCGTGACCCTAAAGTTTACTATGTATGCCTATGCGAAATAAAGTGTTCTGAGAAGCTTAAAATGAGGAAATAAGCGTTCTAAAATGCTTTAAAAATTCAAAGACATTTTTCTATGTTAACTAACGGCACGGTATCGGACCTTAATATTGACCTATAATTTTTAAATTGGACCACGTATTATATTACAGGGTAATAGTGTACCCTACCACAGGAAATAATTATAGGTCATTTAGGGGGTACACAGCGTGACCCTAAATTTTAATATGTATGCCTATGCGAAATAGAGTGTTCTGAGATGCTTAAAAAGAAGAAATAAGCGTTCTAAAATGCTTTAAAAATTCAAAGACATCTTCCAATGGTTAACTAACGCAAGGCGCAATATCAGACCTTAATATTGACCCATAATATTTAAATTGGACCAGGTATTATATTACAGGGTAATAGTGTACCCTACCACAGGAAATAATTATAGGTCAATTAGGGGGTACACTATGTATATTTTAAATAGTGCATTAAAACAAGGAAATACGAAGACACTTTTCTATGTTAACTAACGGCACGGTATCGGACCTTAATATTGACCTATAATTTTTAAATTGGACCACGTATTATATTACAGGGTTATAGTGTACCCTACCACAGGAAATAATTATAGGTCAATTAGGGGGTACACAGAGTGACCCTAAAGTTTACTATATATGCCTATGCGAAATAGAGTGTTCTGAGATGCTTAAAATGAAGAAATAAGCGTTCTAAAATGCTTTAAAAATTCAAAAACATCTTTCAATGGTTAACTAACGCAAGGCGCAATATCAGACCTTAATATTGACCCATAATATTTAAATTGGACCAGGTATTATATTACAGGGTAATAGTGTACCCTACCACAGGAAATAATTATAGGTCAATTAGGGGGTACACTATGTATATTTTAAATAGTGCATTAAAACAAGGAAATACGAAGACACTTTTCTATGTTAACTAACGGCACGGTATCGGACCTTAATATTGACCTATAATTTTTAAACTGGACCACGTATTATATTACAGGGTTATAGTGTACCCTAAAACAGGAAATAATTATAGGTCAATTAGGGGGTACACAGAGTGACCCTAAAGTTTACTATGTATGCCTATGCGAAATAAAGTGTTCTGAGAAGCTTAAAATGAGGAAATAAGCGTTCTAAAATGCTTTAAAAATTCAAAGACATTTTTCTATGTTAACTAACGGCACGGTATCGGACCTTAATATTGACCTATAATTTTTAAATTGGACCACCTATTATATTACAGGGTAATAGTGTACCCTACCACAGGAAATAATTATAGGTCATTTAGGGGGTACACTATGTATATTTTAAATAGTGCATTAAAACAAGGAAATACGAAGACACTTTTCTATGTTAACTAACGGCACGGTATCGGACCTTAATATTGACCTATAATTTTTAAATTGTACCAAGTATTATATTACAGGGTAATAGTGTACCTTACCACAGGAAATAATTATAGGTCAATTAGGTGGTACACAGCGTGACCCTAAAATTTACTATGTATGCCTATGCGAAATAGAGTGTTCTGAGAAGCTTAAAATGAAGAAATAAGCGTTCTAAAATGCTTTAAAAATTCAAAGACATCTTTCAATGGTTAACTAACGCAAGGCGCGATATCAGACCTTAATATGGAACCATAATATTTCAATTGGACCAGGTATTATATTACAGGGTAATAGTGTACCCTACAACAGGAAATAATTATAGGTCAATTAGGGGGTACACTATGTATGTTTTAAATAGTGCATTAAAACAAGAAAATACGAAGACACTTTTCTATGTTAACTAACGGCACGGTATCGGACTTTAATATTGACCTATAATTTTTAAATTGGACCACGTATTATATTACAGGGTTATAGTGTACCCTACCACAGGAAATAATTATAGGTCAATTAGGGGGTACACAGAGTGACCCTAAAGTTTACTATGTATGCCTATGCGAAATAAAGTGTTCTGAGAAGCTAAAAATGAGGAAATAAGCGTTCTAAAATGCTTTAAAAATTCAAAGACATTTTTCTATGTTAACTAACGGCACGGTATCGGACCTTAATATTGACCTATAATTTTTAAATTGGACCACGTATTATATTACAGGGTAATAGTGATCCCTACCACAGGAAATAATTATAGGTCATTTAGGGGGTACACAGCGTGACCCTAAATTTTACTATGTATGCCTATGCGAAATAGAGTGTTCTGAGATGCTTAAAATGAAGAAATAAGCGTTCTAAAATGCTTTAAAAATTCAAAGACATCTTCCAATGGTTAACTAACGCAAGTCGCAATATCAGACCTTAATATTGACCCATAATATTTAAATTGGACCAGGTATTATATTACAGGGTAATAGTGTACCCTACCACAGGATATAATTATAGGTCAATTAGGGGGTACACTATGTATATTTTAAATAGTGCATTAAAACAAGGAAATACGAAGACACTTTTCTATGTTAACTAACGGCACGGTATCGGACCTTAATATTGACCTATAATTTTTAAATTGGACCACGTATTATATTACAGGGTAATAGTGTACCCTACCACAGGAAATAATTATAGGTCAATTAGGGGGTACACAGAGTGACCCTAAAGTTTACTATATATGCCTATGCGAAATAGAGTGTTCTGAGATGCTTAAAATGAAGAAATAAGCGTTCTAAAATGCTTTAAAAATTCAAAGACATCTTTCAATGGTTAACTAACGCAAGGCGCAATATCAGACCTTAATATTGACCCATAATATTTAAATTGGACCAGGTATTATATTACAGGGTAATAGTGTACCCTACCACAGGAAATAATTATAGGTCAATTAGGGGGTAGACTATGTATATTTTAAATAGTGCATTAAAACAAGGAAATACGAAGACACTTTTCTATGTTAACTAACGGCACGGTATCGGACCTTAATATTGACCTATAATTTTTAAATTGGACCACGTATTATATTACAGGGTTATAGTGTACCCTACCACAGGAAATAATTATAGGTCAATTAGGGGGTACACAGAGTGACCCTAAAGTTTACTATATATGCCTATGCGAAATAGAGTGTTCTGAGATGCTTAAAATGAAGAAATAAGCGTTCTAAAATGCTTTAAAAATTCAAAAACATCTTTCAATGGTTAACTAACGCAAGGCGCAATATCAGACCTTAATATTGACCCATAATATTTAAATTGGACCAGGTATTATATTACAGGGTAATAGTGTACCCTACCACAGGAAATAATTATAGGTCAATTAGGGGGTACACTATGTATATTTTAAATAGTGCATTAAAACAAGGAAATACGAAGACACTTTTCTATGTTAACTAACGGCACGGTATCGGACCTTAATATTGACCTATAATTTTTAAACTGGACCACGTATTATATTACAGGGTTATAGTGTACCCTAAAACAGGAAATAATTATAGGTCAATTAGGGGGTACACAGAGTGACCCTAAAGTTTACTATGTATGCCTATGCGAAATAAAGTGTTCTGAGAAGCTTAAAATGAGGAAATAAGCGTTCTAAAATGCTTTAAAAATTCAAAGACATTTTTCTATGTTAACTAACGGCACGGTATCGGACCTTAATATTGACCTATAATTTTTAAATTGGACCACCTATTATATTACAGGGTAATAGTGTAACCTACCACAGGAAATAATTATAGGTCATTTAGGGGGTACACTATGTATATTTTAAATAGTGCATTAAAACAAGGAAATACGAAGACACTTTTCTATGTTAACTAACGGCACGGTATCGGACCTTAATATTGACCTATAATTTTTAAATTGTACCAAGTATTATATTACAGGGTAATAGTGTACCTTACCACAGGAAATAATTATAGGTCAATTAGGTGGTACACAGCGTGACCTTAAAATTTACTATGTATGCCTATGCGAAATAGAGTGTTCTGAGAAGCTTAAAATGAAGAAATAAGCGTTCTAAAATGCTTTAAAAATTCAAAGACATCTTTCAATGGTTAACTAACGCAAGGCGCGATATCAGACCTTAATATGGAACCATAATATTTCAATTGGACCAGGTATTATATTACAGGGTAATAGTGTACCCTACAACAGGAAATAATTATAGGTCAATTAGGGGGTACACTATGTATGTTTTAAATAGTGCATTAAAACAAGAAAATACGAAGACACTTTTCTATGTTAACTAACGGCACGGTATCGGACTTTAATATTGACCTATAATTTTTAAATTGGACCACGTATTATATTACAGGGTTATAGTGTACCCTACCACAGGAAATAATTATAGGTCAATTAGGGGGTACACAGAGTGACCCTAAAGTTTACTATGTATGCCTATGCGAAATAAAGTGTTCTGAGAAGCTAAAAATGAGGAAATAAGCGTTCTAAAATGCTTTAAAAATTCAAAGACATTTTTCTATGTTAACTAACGGCACGGTATCGGACCTTAATATTGACCTATAATTTTTAAATTGGACCACGTATTATATTACAGGGTAATAGTGATCCCTACCACAGGAAATAATTATAGGTCATTTAGGGGGTACACAGCGTGACCCTAAATTTTACTATGTATGCCTATGCGAAATAGAGTGTTCTGAGATGCTTAAAATGAAGAAATAAGCGTTCTAAAATGCTTTAAAAATTCAAAGACATCTTCCAATGGTTAACTAACGCAAGTCGCAATATCAGACCTTAATATTGACCCATAATATTTAAATTGGACCAGGTATTATATTACAGGGTAATAGTGTACCCTACCACAGGATATAATTATAGGTCAATTAGGGGGTACACTATGTATATTTTAAATAGTGCATTAAAACAAGGAAATACGAAGACACTTTTCTATGTTAACTAACGGCACGGTATCGGACCTTAATATTGACCTATAATTTTTAAATTGGACCACGTATTATATTACAGGGTAATAGTGTACCCTACCACAGGAAATAATTATAGGTCAATTAGGGGGTACACAGAGTGACCCTAAAGTTTACTATATATGCCTATGCGAAATAGAGTGTTCTGAGATGCTTAAAATGAAGAAATAAGCGTTCTAAAATGCTTTAAAAATTCAAAGACATCTTTCAATGGTTAACTAACGCAAGGCGCAATATCAGACCTTAATATTGACCCATAATATTTAAATTGGACCAGGTATTATATTACAGGGTAATAGTGTACCCTACCACAGGAAATAATTATAGGTCAATTAGGGGGTAGACTATGTATATTTTAAATAGTGCATTAAAACAAGGAAATACGAAGACACTTTTCTATGTTAACTAACGGCACGGTATCGGACCTTAATATTGACCTATAATTTTTAAATTGGACCACGTATTATATTACAGGGTTATAGTGTACCCTACCACAGGAAATAATTATAGGTCAATTAGGGGGTACACAGAGTGACCCTAAAGTTTACTATATATGCCTATGCGAAATAGAGTGTTCTGAGATGCTTAAAATGAAGAAATAAGCGTTCTAAAATGCTTTAAAAATTCAAAAACATCTTTCAATGGTTAACTAACGCAAGGCGCAATATCAGACCTTAATATTGACCCATAATATTTAAATTGGACCAGGTATTATATTACAGGGTAATAGTGTACCCTACCACAGGAAATAATTATAGGTCAATTAGGGGGTACACTATGTATATTTTAAATAGTGCATTAAAACAAGGAAATACGAAGACACTTTTCTATGTTAACTAACGGCACGGTATCGGACCTTAATATTGACCTATAATTTTTAAACTGGACCACGTATTATATTACAGGGTTATAGTGTACCCTAAAACAGGAAATAATTATAGGTCAATTAGGGGGTACACAGAGTGACCCTAAAGTTTACTATGTATGCCTATGCGAAATAAAGTGTTCTGAGAAGCTTAAAATGAGGAAATAAGCGTTCTAAAATGCTTTAAAAATTCAAAGACATTTTTCTATGTTAACTAACGGCACGGTATCGGACCTTAATATTGACCTATAATTTTTAAATGGGACCACCTATTATATTACAGGGTAATAGTGTAACCTACCACAGGAAATAATTATAGGTCATTTAGGGGGTACACTATGTATATTTTAAATAGTGCATTAAAACAAGGAAATACGAAGACACTTTTCTATGTTAACTAACGGCACGGTATCGGACCTTAATATTGACCTATAATTTTTAAATTGTACCAAGTATTATATTACAGGGTAATAGTGTACCTTACCACAGGAAATAATTATAGGTCAATTAGGTGGTACACAGCGTGACCCTAAAATTTACTATGTATGCCTATGCGAAATAGAGTGTTCTGAGAAGCTTAAAATGAAGAAATAAGCGTTCTAAAATGCTTTAAAAATTCAAAGACATCTTTCAATGGTTAACTAACGCAAGGCGCGATATCAGACCTTAATATGGAACCATAATATTTCAATTGGACCAGGTATTATATTACAGGGTAATAGTGTACCCTACAACAGGAAATAATTATAGGTCAATTAGGGGGTACACTATGTATGTTTTAAATAGTGCATTAAAACAAGAAAATACGAAGACACTTTTCTATGTTAACTAACGGCACGGTATCGGACTTTAATATTGACCTATAATTTTTAAATTGGACCACGTATTATATTACAGGGTTATAGTGTACCCTACCACAGGAAATAATTATAGGTCAATTAGGGGGTACACAGAGTGACCCTAAAGTTTACTATGTATGCCTATGCGAAATAAAGTGTTCTGAGAAGCTAAAAATGAGGAAATAAGCGTTCTAAAATGCTTTAAAAATTCAAAGACATTTTTCTATGTTAACTAACGCCACGGTATCGGACCTTAATATTGACCTATAATTTTTAAATTGGACCACGTATTATATTACAGGGTAATAGTGTACCCTACCACAGGATATAATTATAGGTCAATTAGGGGGTACACTATGTATATTTTAAATAGTGCATTAAAACAAGGAAATACGAAGACACTTTTCTATGTTAACTAACGGCACGGTATCGGACCTTAATATTGACCTATAATTTTTAAATTGGACCACGTATTATATTACAGGGTAATAGTGTACCCTACCACAGGAAATAATTATAGGTCAATTAGGGGGTACACAGAGTGACCCTAAAGTTTACTATATATGCCTATGCGAAATAGAGTGTTCTGAGATGCTTAAAATGAAGAAATAAGCGTTCTAAAATGCTTTAAAAATTCAAAGACATCTTTCAATGGTTAACTAACGCAAGGCGCAATATCAGACCTTAATATTGACCCATAATATTTAAATTGGAAAAGGTATTATATTACAGGGTAATAGAGTACCCTACCACAGGAAATAATTATAGGTCAATTAGGGGGTACACTATGTATATTTTAAATAGTGCATTAAAACAAGGAAATACGAAGACATTTTTCAATGTTAACTAACGGCACGGTATCGGAACTTAATATTGACCTATAATTTTTAAATTGGACCACGTATTATATTACAGGGTAATAGTGTACCCTACCACAGGAAATAATTATAGGTCATTTAGGGGGTACACAGCGTGACCCTAAATTTTACTATGTATGCCTATGCGAAATAGAGTGTTCTGAGAAGCTTAAAATGAAGAAATAAGCGTTCTAAAATGCTTTAAAAATTCAAAGACATCTTTCAATGGTTAACTAACGCAAGGCGCAATATCAGACCTTAATATTGACCCATAAAATTTAAATTGGACCAGGTATTATATTACAGGGTAATAGTGTACCCTACCAAAGGAAATAATTATAGGTCAATTAGGGGGTACACAGCGTGACCCTAAAGTTTACTATGTATGCCTATGCGAAATAAAGTGTTCTGAGAAGCTTAAAATGAGGAAATAAGCGTTCTAAAATGCTTTAAAAATTCAAAGACATTTTTCTATGTTAACTAACGGCACGGTATCGGACCTTAATATTGACCTATAATTTTTAAATTGGACCACGTATTATATTACAGGGTAATAGTGTACCCTACCACAGGAAATAATTATAGGTCATTTAGGGGGTACACAGCGTGACCCTAAATTTTACTATGTATGCCTATGCGAAATAGAGTGTTCTGAGATGCTTAAAAAGAAGAAATAAGCGTTCTAAAATGCTTTAAAAATTCAAAGACATCTTCCAATGGTTAACTAACGCAAGGCGCAATATCAGACCTTAATATTGACCCATAATATTTAAATTGGACCAGGTATTATATTACAGGGTAATAGTGTACCCTACCACAGGAAATAATTATAGGTCAATTAGGGGGTACACTATGTATATTTTAAATAGTGCATTAAAACAAGGAAATACGAAGACACTTTTCTATGTTAACTAACGGCACGGTATCGGACCTTAATATTGACCTATAATTTTAAAATTGGACCACGTATTATATTACAGGGTAATAGTGTACCCTACCACAGGAAATAATTATAGGTCAATTAGGGGGTACACAGAGTGACCCTAAAGTTTACTATATATGCCTATGCGAAATAGAGTGTTCTGAGATGCTTAAAATGAAGAAATAAGCGTTCTAAAATGCTTTAAAAATTCAAAGACATCTTTCAATGGTTAACTAACGCAAGGCGCAATATCAGACCTTAATATTGACCCATAATATTTAAATTGGAAAAGGTATTATATTACAGGGTAATAGTGTACCCTACCACAGGAAATAATTATAGGTCAATTAGGGGGTACACTATGTATATTTTAAATAGTGCATTAAAACAAGGAAATACGAAGACACTTTTCTATGTTAACTAACGGCACGGTATCGGACCTTAATATTGACCTATAATTTTTAAATTGGACCACGTATTATATTACAGGGTTATAGTGTACCCTACCACAGGAAATAATTATAGGTCAATTAGGGGGTACACAGAGTGACCCTAAAGTTTACTATATATGCCTATGCGAAATAGAGTGTTCTGAGATGCTTAAAATGAAGAAATAAGCGTTCTAAAATGCTTTAAAAATTCAAAGACATCTTTCAATGGTTAACTAACGCAAGGCGCAATATCAGACCTTAATATAGACCCATAATATTTAAATTGGACCAGGTATTATATTACAGGGTAATAGTGTACCCTACCACAGGAAATAATTATAGGTCAATTAGGGGGTACACTATGTATATTTTAAATAGTGCATTAAAACAAGGAAATACGAAGACATTTTTCAATGTTAACTAACGGCACGGTATCGGAACTTAATATTGACCTATAATTTTTAAATTGGACCACGTATTATATTACAGGGTAATAGTGTACCCTACCACAGGAAATACTTATAGGTCATTTAGGGGGTACACAGCGTGACCCTAAATTTTACTATGTATGCCTATGCGAAATAGAGTGTTCTGAGAAGCTTAAAATGAAGAAATAAGCGTTCTAAAATGCTTTAAAAATTCAAAGACATCTTTCAATGGTTAACTAACGCAAAGCGCAATATCGGACCTTAATATTGACCTATAATTTTTAAATTGGACCACGTATTATATTACAGGGTTATAGTGTACCCTACCACAGGAAATAATTATAGGTCAATTAGGGGGTACACAGAGTGACCCTAAAGTTTACTATGTATGCCTATGCGAAATAAAGTGTTCTGAGAAGCTAAAAATGAGGAAATAAGCGTTCTAAAATGCTTTAAAAATTCAAAGACATTTTTCTATGTTAACTAACGGCACGGTATCGGACCTTAATATTGACCTATAATTTTTAAATTGGACCACGTATTATATTACAGGGTAATAGTGTACCCTACCACAGGATATAATTATAGGTCAATTAGGGGGTACACTATGTATATTTTAAATAGTGCATTAAAACAAGGAAATACGAAGACACTTTTCTATGTTAACTAACGGCACGGTATCGGACCTTAATATTGACCTATAATTTTAAAATTGGACCACGTATTATATTACAGGGTAATAGTGTACCCTACCACAGGAAATAATTATAGGTCAATTAGGGGGTACACAGAGTGACCCTAAAGTTTACTATATATGCCTATGCGAAATAGAGTGTTCTGAGATGCTTAAAATGAAGAAATAAGCGTTCTAAAATGCTTTAAAAATTCAAAGACATCTTTCAATGGTTAACTAACGCAAGGCGCAATATCAGACCTTAATATTGACCCATAATATTTAAATTGGACCAGGTATTATATTACAGGGTAATAGTGTACCCTACCACAGGAAATAATTATAGGTCAATTAGGGGGTACACTATGTATATTTTAAATAGTGCATTAAAACAAGGAAATACGAAGACATTTTTCAATGTTAACTAACGGCACGGTATCGGAACTTAATATTGACCTATAATTTTTAAATTGGACCACGTATTATATTACAGGGTAATAGTGTACCCTACCACAGGAAATACTTATAGGTCATTTAGGGGGTACACAGCGTGACCCTAAATTTTACTATGTATGCCTATGCGAAATAGAGTGTTCTGAGAAGCTTAAAATGAAGAAATAAGCGTTCTAAAATGCTTTAAAAATTCAAAGACATCTTTCAATGGTTAACTAACGCAAGGCGCAATATCGGACCTTAATATTGACCTATAATTTTTAAATTGGACCACGTATTATATTACAGGGTTATAGTGTACCCTACCACAGGAAATAATTATAGGTCAATTAGGGGGTACACAGAGTGACCCTAAAGTTTACTATGTATGCCTATGCGAAATAAAGTGTTCTGAGAAGCTAAAAATGAGGAAATAAGCGTTCTAAAATGCTTTAAAAATTCAAAGACATTTTTCTATGTTAACTAACGGCACGGTATCGGACCTTAATATTGACCTATAATTTTTAAATTGGACCACGTATTATATTACAGGGTAATAGTGTACCCTACCACAGGATATAATTATAGGTCAATTAGGGGGTACACTATGTATATTTTAAATAGTGCATTAAAACAAGGAAATACGAAGACACTTTTCTATGTTAACTAACGGCACGGTATCGGACCTTAATATTGACCTATAATTTTTAAATTGGACCACGTATTATATTACAGGGTAATAGTGTACCCTACCACAGGAAATAATTATAGGTCAATTAGGGGGTACACAGAGTGACCCTAAAGTTTACTATATATGCCTATGCGAAATAGAGTGTTCTGAGATGCTTAAAATGAAGAAATAAGCGTTCTAAAATGCTTTAAAAATTCAAAGACATCTTTCAATGGTTAACTAACGCAAGGCGCAATATCAGACCTTAATATTGACCCATAATATTTAAATTGGAAAAGGTATTATATTACAGGGTAATAGAGTACCCTACCACAGGAAATAATTATAGGTCAATTAGGGGGTACACTATGTATATTTTAAATAGTGCATTAAAACAAGGAAATACGAAGACATTTTTCAATGTTAACTAACGGCACGGTATCGGAACTTAATATTGACCTATAATTTTTAAATTGGACCACGTATTATATTACAGGGTAATAGTGTACCCTACCACAGGAAATAATTATAGGTCATTTAGGGGGTACACAGCGTGACCCTAAATTTTACTATGTATGCCTATGCGAAATAGAGTGTTCTGAGAAGCTTAAAATGAAGAAATAAGCGTTCTAAAATGCTTTAAAAATTCAAAGACATCTTTCAATGGTTAACTAACGCAAGGCGCAATATCAGACCTTAATATTGACCCATAAAATTTAAATTGGACCAGGTATTATATTACAGGGTAATAGTGTACCCTACCAAAGGAAATAATTATAGGTCAATTAGGGGGTACACAGCGTGACCCTAAAGTTTACTATGTATGCCTATGCGAAATAAAGTGTTCTGAGAAGCTTAAAATGAGGAAATAAGCGTTCTAAAATGCTTTAAAAATTCAAAGACATTTTTCTATGTTAACTAACGGCACGGTATCGGACCTTAATATTGACCTATAATTTTTAAATTGGACCACGTATTATATTACAGGGTAATAGTGTACCCTACCACAGGAAATAATTATAGGTCATTTAGGGGGTACACAGCGTGACCCTAAATTTTACTATGTATGCCTATGCGAAATAGAGTGTTCTGAGATGCTTAAAAAGAAGAAATAAGCGTTCTAAAATGCTTTAAAAATTCAAAGACATCTTCCAATGGTTAACTAACGCAAGGCGCAATATCAGACCTTAATATTGACCCATAATATTTAAATTGGACCAGGTATTATATTACAGGGTAATAGTGTACCCTACCACAGGAAATAATTATAGGTCAATTAGGGGGTACACTATGTATATTTTAAATAGTGCATTAAAACAAGGAAATACGAAGACACTTTTCTATGTTAACTAACGGCACGGTATCGGACCTTAATATTGACCTATAATTTTAAAATTGGACCACGTATTATATTACAGGGTAATAGTGTACCCTACCACAGGAAATAATTATAGGTCAATTAGGGGGTACACAGAGTGACCCTAAAGTTTACTATGTATGCCTATGCGAAATAAAGTGTTCTGAGAAGCTTAAAATGAGGAAATAAGCGTTCTAAAATGCTTTAAAAATTCAAAGACATTTTTCTATGTTAACTAACGGCACGGTATCGGACCTTAATATTGACCTATAATTTTTAAATTGGACCACCTATTATATTACAGGGTAATAGTGTACCCTACCACAGGAAATAATTATAGGTCATTTAGGGGGTACACTATGTATATTTTAAATAGTGCATTAAAACAAGGAAATACGAAGACACTTTTCTATGTTAACTAACGGCACGGTATCGGACCTTAATATTGACCTATAATTTTTAAATTGTACCAAGTATTATATTACAGGGTAATAGTGTACCTTACCACAGGAAATAATTATAGGTCAATTAGGTGGTACACAGCGTGACCCTAAAATTTACTATGTATGCCTATGCGAAATAGAGTGTTCTGAGAAGCTTAAAATGAAGAAATAAGCGTTCTAAAATGCTTTAAAAATTCAAAGACATCTTTCAATGGTTAACTAACGCAAGGCGCGATATCAGACCTTAATATGGAACCATAATATTTCAATTGGACCAGGTATTATATTACAGGGTAATAGTGTACCCTACAACAGGAAATAATTATAGGTCAATTAGGGGGTACACTATGTATGTTTTAAATAGTGCATTAAAACAAGAAAATACGAAGACACTTTTCTATGTTAACTAACGGCACGGTATCGGACTTTAATATTGACCTATAATTTTTAAATTGGACCACGTATTATATTACAGGGTTATAGTGTACCCTACCACAGGAAATAATTATAGGTCAATTAGGGGGTACACAGAGTGACCCTAAAGTTTACTATGTATGCCTATGCGAAATAAAGTGTTCTGAGAAGCTAAAAATGAGGAAATAAGCGTTCTAAAATGCTTTAAAAATTCAAAGACATTTTTCTATGTTAACTAACGCCACGGTATCGGACCTTAATATTGACCTATAATTTTTAAATTGGACCACGTATTATATTACAGGGTAATAGTGTACCCTACCACAGGAAATAATTATAGGTCATTTAGGGGGTACACAGCGTGACCCTAAATTTTACTATGTATGCCTATGCGAAATAAAGTGTTCTGAGAAGCTAAAAATGAGGAAATAAGCGTTCTAAAATGCTTTAAAAATTCAAAGACATTTTTCTATGTTAACTAACGGCACGGTATCGGACCTTAATATTGACCTATAATTTTTAAATTGGACCACGTATTATATTACAGGGTAATAGTGTACCCTACCACAGGATATAATTATAGGTCAATTAGGGGGTACACTATGTATATTTTAAATAGTGCATTAAAACAAGGAAATACGAAGACACTTTTCTATGTTAACTAACGGCACGGTATCGGACCTTAATATTGACCTATAATTTTTAAATTGGACCACGTATTATATTACAGGGTAATAGTGTACCCTACCACAGGAAATAATTATAGGTCATTTAGGGGGTACACAGCGTGACCCTAAATTTTACTATGTATGCCTATGCGAAATAGAGTGTTCTGAGAAGCTTAAAATGAAGAAATAAGCGTTCTAAAATGCTTTAAAAATTCAAAGACATCTTTCAATGGTTAACTAACGCAAGGCGCAATATCAGACCTTAATATTGACCCATAAAATTTAAATTGGACCAGGTATTATATTACAGGGTAATAGTGTACCCTACCAAAGGAAATAATTATAGGTCAATTAGGGGGTACACAGCGTGACCCTAAAGTTTACTATGTATGCCTATGCGAAATAAAGTGTTCTGAGAAGCTTAAAATGAGGAAATAAGCGTTCTAAAATGCTTTAAAAATTCAAAGACATTTTTCTATGTTAACTAACGGCACGGTATCGGACCTTAATATTGACCTATAATTTTTAAATTGGACCACGTATTATATTACAGGGTAATAGTGTACCCTACCACAGGAAATAATTATAGGTCATTTAGGGGGTACACAGCGTGACCCTAAATTTTACTATGTATGCCTATGCGAAATAGAGTGTTCTGAGATGCTTAAAAAGAAGAAATAAGCGTTCTAAAATGCTTTAAAAATTCAAAGACATCTTCCAATGGTTAACTAACGCAAGGCGCAATATCAGACCTTAATATTGACCCATAATATTTAAATTGGACCAGGTATTATATTACAGGGTAATAGTGTACCCTACCACAGGAAATAATTATAGGTCAATTAGGGGGTACACTATGTATATTTTAAATAGTGCATTAAAACAAGGAAATACGAAGACACTTTTCTATGTTAACTAACGGCACGGTATCGGACCTTAATATTGACCTATAATTTTAAAATTGGACCACGTATTATATTACAGGGTAATAGTGTACCCTACCACAGGAAATAATTATAGGTCAATTAGGGGGTACACAGAGTGACCCTAAAGTTTACTATATATGCCTATGCGAAATAGAGTGTTCTGAGATGCTTAAAATGAAGAAATAAGCGTTCTAAAATGCTTTAAAAATTCAAAGACATCTTTCAATGGTTAACTAACGCAAGGCGCAATATCAGACCTTAATATTGACCCATAATATTTAAATTGGAAAAGGTATTATATTACAGGGTAATAGTGTACCCTACCACAGGAAATAATTATAGGTCAATTAGGGGGTACACTATGTATATTTTAAATAGTGCATTAAAACAAGGAAATACGAAGACACTTTTCTATGTTAACTAACGGCACGGTATCGGACCTTAATATTGACCTATAATTTTTAAATTGGACCACGTATTATATTACAGGGTTATAGTGTACCCTACCACAGGAAATAATTATAGGTCAATTAGGGGGTACACAGAGTGACCCTAAAGTTTACTATATATGCCTATGCGAAATAGAGTGTTCTGAGATGCTTAAAATGAAGAAATAAGCGTTCTAAAATGCTTTAAAAATTCAAAGACATCTTTCAATGGTTAACTAACGCAAGGCGCAATATCAGACCTTAATATAGACCCATAATATTTAAATTGGACCAGGTATTATATTACAGGGTAATAGTGTACCCTACCACAGGAAATAATTATAGGTCAATTAGGGGGTACACTATGTATATTTTAAATAGTGCATTAAAACAAGGAAATACGAAGACATTTTTCAATGTTAACTAACGGCACGGTATCGGAACTTAATATTGACCTATAATTTTTAAATTGGACCACGTATTATATTACAGGGTAATAGTGTACCCTACCACAGGAAATACTTATAGGTCATTTAGGGGGTACACAGCGTGACCCTAAATTTTACTATGTATGCCTATGCGAAATAGAGTGTTCTGAGAAGCTTAAAATGAAGAAATAAGCGTTCTAAAATGCTTTAAAAATTCAAAGACATCTTTCAATGGTTAACTAACGCAAAGCGCAATATCGGACCTTAATATTGACCTATAATTTTTAAATTGGACCACGTATTATATTACAGGGTTATAGTGTACCCTACCACAGGAAATAATTATAGGTCAATTAGGGGGTACACAGAGTGACCCTAAAGTTTACTATGTATGCCTATGCGAAATAAAGTGTTCTGAGAAGCAAAAAATGAGGAAATAAGCGTTCTAAAATGCTTTAAAAATTCAAAGACATTTTTCTATGTTAACTAACGGCACGGTATCGGACCTTAATATTGACCTATAATTTTTAAATTGGACCACGTATTATATTACAGGGTAATAGTGTACCCTACCACAGGATATAATTATAGGTCAATTAGGGGGTACACTATGTATATTTTAAATAGTGCATTAAAACAAGGAAATACGAAGACACTTTTCTATGTTAACTAACGGCACGGTATCGGACCTTAATATTGACCTATAATTTTAAAATTGGACCACGTATTATATTACAGGGTAATAGTGTACCCTACCACAGGAAATAATTATAGGTCAATTAGGGGGTACACAGAGTGACCCTAAAGTTTACTATATATGCCTATGCGAAATAGAGTGTTCTGAGATGCTTAAAATGAAGAAATAAGCGTTCTAAAATGCTTTAAAAATTCAAAGACATCTTTCAATGGTTAACTAACGCAAGGCGCAATATCAGACCTTAATATTGACCCATAATATTTAAATTGGAAAAGGTATTATATTACAGGGTAATAGTGTACCCTACCACAGGAAATAATTATAGGTCAATTAGGGGGTACACTATGTATATTTTAAATAGTGCATTAAAACAAGGAAATACGAAGACATTTTTCAATGTTAACTAACGGCACGGTATCGGAACTTAATATTGACCTATAATTTTTAAATTGGACCACGTATTATATTACAGGGTAATAGTGTACCCTACCACAGGAAATAATTATAGGTCATTTAGGGGGTACACAGCGTGACCCTAAATTTTACTATGTATGCCTATGCGAAATAGAGTGTTCTGAGAAGCTTAAAATGAAGAAATAAGCGTTCTAAAATGCTTTAAAAATTGAAAGACATCTTTCAATGGTTAACTAACGCAAGGCGCAATATCAGACCTTAATATTGACCCATAAAATTTAAATTGGACCAGGTATTATATTACAGGGTAATAGTGTACCCTACCAAAGGAAATAATTATAGGTCAATTAGGGGGTACACAGCGTGACCCTAAAGTTTACTATGTATGCCTATGCGAAATAAAGTGTTCTGAGAAGCTTAAAATGAGGAAATAAGCGTTCTAAAATGCTTTAAAAATTCAAAGACATTTTTCTATGTTAACTAACGGCACGGTATCGGACCTTAATATTGACCTATAATTTTTAAATTGGACCACGTATTATATTACAGGGTAATAGTGTACCCTACCACAGGAAATAATTATAGGTCATTTAGGGGGGTACACAGCGTGACCCTAAATTTTACTATGTATGCCTATGCGAAATAGAGTGTTCTGAGATGCTTAAAAAGAAGAAATAAGCGTTCTAAAATGCTTTAAAAATTCAAAGACATCTTCCAATGGTTAACTAACGCAAGGCGCAATATCAGACCTTAATATTGACCCATAATATTTAAATTGGACCAGGTATTATATTACAGGGTAATAGTGTACCCTACCACAGGAAATAATTATGGGTCAATTAGGGGGTACACTATGTATATTTTAAATAGTGCATTAAAACAAGGAAATACGAAGACACTTTTCTATGTTAACTAACGGCACGGTATCGGACCTTAATATTGACCTATAATTTTTAAATTGGACCACGTATTATATTACAGGGTTATAGTGTACCCTACCACAGGAAATAATTATAGGTCAATTAGGGGGTACACAGAGTGACCCTAAAGTTTACTATATATGCCTATGCGAAATAGAGTGTTCTGAGATGTTTAAAATGAAGAAATAAGCGTTCTAAAATGCTTTAAAAATTCAAAAACATCTTTCAATGGTTAACTAACGCAAGGCGCAATATCAGACCTTAATATTGACCCATAATATTTAAATTGGACCAGGTATTATATTACAGGGTAATAGTGTACCCTACCACAGGAAATAATTATAGGTCAATTAGGGGGTACACTATGTATATTTTAAATAGTGCATTAAAACAAGGAAATACGAAGACACTTTTCTATGTTAACTAACGGCACGGTATCGGACCTTAATATTGACCTATAATTTTTAAACTGGACCACGTATTATATTACAGGGTTATAGTGTACCCTAAAACAGGAAATAATTATAGGTCAATTAGGGGGTACACAGAGTGACCCTAAAGTTTACTATGTATGCCTATGCGAAATAAAGTGTTCTGAGAAGCTTAAAATGAGGAAATAAGCGTTCTAAAATGCTTTAAAAATTCAAAGACATTTTTCTATGTTAACTAACGGCACGGTATCGGACCTTAATATTGACCTATAATTTTTAAATTGGACCACCTATTATATTACAGGGTAATAGTGTACCCTACCACAGGAAATAATTATAGGTCATTTAGGGGGTACACTATGTATATTTTAAATAGTGCATTAAAACAAGGAAATACGAAGACACTTTTCTATGTTAACTAACGGCACGGTATCGGACCTTAATATTGACCTATAATTTTTAAATTGTACCAAGTATTATATTACAGGGTAATAGTGTACCTTACCACAGGAAATAATTATAGGTCAATTAGGTGGTACACAGCGTGACCCTAAAATTTACTATGTATGCCTATGCGAAATAGAGTGTTCTGAGAAGCTTAAAATGAAGAAATAAGCGTTCTAAAATGCTTTCAAAATTCAAAGACATCTTTCAATGGTTAACTAACGCAAGGCGCGATATCAGACCTTAATATGGAACCATAATATTTAAATTGGACCAGGTATTATATTACAGGGTAATAGTGTACCCTACAACAGGAAATAATTATAGGTCAATTAGGGGGTACACTATGTATGTTTTAAATAGTGCATTAAAACAAGAAAATACGAAGACACTTTTCTATGTTAACTAACGGCACGGTATCGGACTTTAATATTGACCTATAATTTTTAAATTGGACCACGTATTATATTACAGGGTTATAGTGTACCCTAAAACAGGAAATAATTATAGGTCAATTAGGGGGTACACAGAGTGACCCTAAAGTTTACTATGTATGCCTATGCGAAATAAAGTGTTCTGAGAAGCTTAAAATGAGGAAATAAGCGTTCTAAAATGCTTTAAAAATTCAAAGACATTTTTCTATGTTAACTAACGGCACGGTATCGGACCTTAATATTGACCTATAATTTTTAAATTGGACCACCTATTATATTACAGGGTAATAGTGTACCCTACCACAGGAAATAATTATAGGTCATTTAGGGGGTACACTATGTATATTTTAAATAGTGCATTAAAACAAGGAAATACGAAGACACTTTTCTATGTTAACTAACGGCACGGTATCGGACCTTAATATTGACCTATAATTTTTAAATTGTACCAAGTATTATATTACAGGGTAATAGTGTACCTTACCACAGGAAATAATTATAGGTCAATTAGGTGGTACACAGCGTGACCCTAAAATTTACTATGTATGCCTATGCGAAATAGAGTGTTCTGAGAAGCTTAAAATGAAGAAATAAGCGTTCTAAAATGCTTTCAAAATTCAAAGACATCTTTCAATGGTTAACTAACGCAAGGCGCGATATCAGACCTTAATATGGAACCATAATATTTCAATTGGACCAGGTATTATATTACAGGGTAATAGTGTACCCTACAACAGGAAATAATTATAGGTCAATTAGGGGGTACACTATGTATGTTTTAAATAGTGCATTAAAACAAGAAAATACGAAGACACTTTTCTATGTTAACTAACGGCACGGTATCGGACTTTAATATTGACCTATAATTTTTAAATTGGACCACGTATTATATTACAGGGTTATAGTGTACCCTACCACAGGAAATAATTATAGGTCAATTAGGGGGTACACAGAGTGACCCTAAAGTTTACTATGTATGCCTATGCGAAATAAAGTGTTCTGAGAAGCTAAAAATGAGGAAATAAGCGTTCTAAAATGCTTTAAAAATTCAAAGACATTTTTCTATGTTAACTAACGGCACGGTATCGGACCTTAATATTGACCTATAATTTTTAAATTGGACCACGTATTATATTACAGGGTAATAGTGTACCCTACCACAGGAAATAATTATAGGTCATTTAGGGGGTACACAGCGTGACCCTAAATTTTACTATGTATGCCTATGCGAAATAGAGTGTTCTGAGATGCTTAAAATGAAGAAATAAGCGTTCTAAAATGCTTTAAAAATTCAAAGACATCTTCCAATGGTTAACTAACGCAAGTCGCAATATCAGACCTTAATATTGACCCATAATATTTAAATTGGACCAGGTATTATATTACAGGGTAATAGTGTACCCTACCACAGGATATAATTATAGGTCAATTAGGGGGTACACTATGTATATTTTAAATAGTGCATTAAAACAAGGAAATACGAAGACACTTTTCTATGTTAACTAACGGCACGGTATAGGACCTTAATATTGACCTATAATTTTTAAATTGGACCACGTATTATATTACAGGGTAATAGTGTACCCTACCACAGGAAATACTTATAGGTCATTTAGGGGGTACACAGCGTGACCAAAATTTTACTATGTATGCCTATGCGAAATAGAGTGTTCTGAGAAGCTTAAAATGAAGAAATAAGCGTTCTAAAATGCTTTAAAAATTCAAAGACATCTTTCAATGGTTAACTAAAGCAAGGCGCAATATCAGACCTTAATATTGACCCATAAAATTTAAATTGGACCAGGTATTATATTACAGGGTAATAGTGTACCCTACCAAAGGAAATAATTATAGGTCAATTAGGGGGTACACAGCGTGACCCTAAAGTTTACTATGTATGCCTATGCGAAATAAAGTGTTCTGAGAAGCTTAAAATGAGGAAATAAGCGTTCTAAAATGCTTTAAAAATTCAAAGACATTTTTCTATGTTAACTAACGGCACGGTATCGGACCTTAATATTGACCTATAATTTTTAAATTGGACCACGTATTATATTACAGGGTAATAGTGTACCCTACCACAGGAAATAATTATAGGTCATTTAGGGGGTACACAGCGTGACCCTAAATTTTACTATGTATGCCTATGCGAAATAGAGTGTTCTGAGATGCTTAAAAAGAAGAAATAAGCGTTCTAAAATGCTTTAAAAATTCAAAGACATCTTCCAATGGTTAACTAACGCAAGGCGCAATATCAGACCTTAATACTGACCCATAATATTTAAATTGGACCAGGTATTATATTACAGGGTAATAGTGTACCCTACCACAGGAAATAATTATAGGTCAATTAGGGGGTACACTATGTATATTTTAAATAGTGCATTAAAACAAGGAAATACGAAGACACTTTTCTATGTTAACTAACGGCACGGTATCGGACCTTAATATTGACCTATAATTTTTAAATTGGACCATGTATTATATTACAGGGTTATAGTGTACCCTACCACAGGAAATAATTATAGGTCAATTAGGGGGTACACAGAGTGACCCTAAAGTTTACTATATATGCGTATGCGAAATAGAGTGTTCTGAGATGCTTAAAATGAAGAAATAAGCGTTCTAAAATGCTTTAAAAATTCAAAAACATCTTTCAATGGTTAACTAACGCAAGGCGCAATATCAGACCTTAATATTGAACCATAATATTTAAATTGGACCAGGTATTATATTACAGGGTAATAGTGTACCCTACCACAGGAAATAATTATAGGTCAATTAGGGGGTACACTATGTATATTTTAAATAGTGCATTAAAACAAGGAAATACGAAGACACTTTCTATGTTAACTAACGGCACGGTATCGGACCTTAATATTGACCTATAATTTTTAAACTGGACCACGTATTATATTACAGGGTTATAGTGTACCCTAAAACAGGAAATAATTATAGGTCAATTAGGGGTACACAGAGTGACCCTAAAGTTTACTATGTATGCCTATGCGAAATAAAGTGTTCTGAGAAGCTTAAAATGAGGAAATAAGCGTTCTAAAATGCTTTAAAAATTCAAAGACATTTTTCTATGTTAACTAACGGCACGGTATCGGACCTTAATATTGACCTATAATTTTTAAATTGGACCACCTATTATATTACAGGGTAATAGTGTACCCTACCACAGGAAATAATTATAGGTCATTTAGGGGGTACACTATGTATATTTTAAATAGTGCATTAAAACAAGGAAATACGAAGACACTTTTCTATGTTAACTAACGGCACGGTATCGGACCTTAATATTGACCTATAATTTTTAAATTGTACCAAGTATTATATTACAGGGTAATAGTGTACCTTACCACAGGAAATAATTATAGGTCAATTAGGTGGTACACAGCGTGACCCTAAAATTTACTATGTATGCCTATGCGAAATAGAGTGTTCTGAGAAGCTTAAAATGAAGAAATAAGCGTTCTAAAATGCTTTAAAAATTCAAAGACATCTTTCAATGGTTAACTAAAGCAAGGCGCAATATCAGACCTTAATATTGACCCATAAAATTTAAATTGGACCAGGTATTATATTACAGGGTAATAGTGTACCCTACCAAAGGAAATAATTATAGGTCAATTAGGGGGTACACAGCGTGACCCTAAAGTTTACTATGTATGCCTATGCGAAATAAAGTGTTCTGAGAAGCTTAAAATGAGGAAATAAGCGTTCTAAAATGCTTTAAAAATTCAAAGACATTTTTCTATGTTAACTAACGGCACGGTATCGGACCTTAATATTGACCTATAATTTTTAAATTGGACCACGTATTATATTACAGGGTAATAGTGTACCCTACCACAGGAAATAATTATAGGTCATTTAGGGGGTACACAGCGTGACCCTAAATTTTACTATGTATGCCTATGCGAAATAGAGTGTTCTGAGATGCTTAAAAAGAAGAAATAAGTGTTCTAAAATGCTTTAAAAATTCAAAGACATCTTCCAATGATTAACTAACGCAAGGCGCAATATCAGACCTTAATATTGACCCATAATATTTAAATTGGACCAGGTATTATATTACAGGGTAATAGTGTACCCTACCACAGGAAATAATTATAGGTCAATTAGGGGGTACACTATATATATTTTAAATAGTGTATTAAAACAAGGAAATACGAAGACACTTTTCTATGTTAACTAACGGCAAGGTATCGGACCTTAATATTGACCTATAATTTTTAAATTGGACCATGTATTATATTACAGGGTTATAGTGTACCCTACCACAGGAAATAATTATAGGTCAATTAGGGGGTACACAGAGTGACCCTAAAGTTTACTATATATGCCTATGCGAAATAGAGTGTTCTGAGATGCTTAAAATGAAGAAATAAGCGTTCTAAAATGCTTTAAAAATTCAAAAACATCTTTCAATGGTTAACTAACGCAAGGCGCAATATCAGACCTTAATATTGACCCATAATATTTAAATTGGACCAGGTATTATATTACAGGGTAATAGTGTACCCTACCACAGGAAATAATTATAGGTCAATTAGGGGGTACACTATGTATATTTTAAATAGTGCATTAAAACAAGGAAATACGAAGACACTTTTCTATGTTAACTAACGGCACGGTATCGGACCTTAATATTGACCTATAATTTTTAAACTGGACCACGTATTATATTACAGGGTTATAGTGTACCCTAAAACAGGAAATAATTATAGGTCAATTAGGGGGTACACAGAGTGACCCTAAAGTTTACTATGTATGCCTATGCGAAATAAAGTGTTCTGAGAAGCTTAAAATGAGGAAATAAGCGTTCTAAAATGCTTTAAAAATTCAAAGACATTTTTCTTTGTTAACTAACGGCACGGTATCGGACCTTAATATTGACCTATAATTTTTAAATTGGACCACCTATTATATTACAGGGTAATAGTGTACCCTACCACAGGAAATAATTATAGGTCATTTAGGGGGTACACTATGTATATTTTAAATAGTGCATTAAAACAAGGAAATACGAAGACACTTTTCTATGTTAACTAAAGGCACGGTATCGGACCTTAATATTGACCTATAATTTTTAAATTGTACCAAGTATTATATTACAGGGTAATAGTGTACCTTACCACAGGAAATAATTATAGGTCAATTAGGTGGTACACAGCGTGACCCTAAAATTTACTATGTATGCCTATGCGAAATAGAGTGTTCTGAGAAGCTTAAAATGAAGAAATAAGCGTTCTAAAATGCTTTAAAAATTCAAAGACATCTTTCAATGGTTAACTAACGCAAGGCGCGATATCAGACCTTAATATGGAACCATAATATTTCAATTGGACCAGGTATTATATTACAGGGTAATAGTGTACCCTACAACAGGAAATAATTATAGGTCAATTAGGGGGTACACTATGTATGTTTTAAATAGTGCATTAACTCTTTAAAGACCGAAGCAGTGGAAATTTTACCACCGTTAACATCCTCAGTTTTTCAGAAGAGAAAATTCACAAATGAACTCACCCTCTTTGTTGGGGGTTCTTGCCTCTCAGCAGGTCATTTGCTCCCCCACGTCACTAATAAATCAAAGGCGTGCTCTACTTGTCAGTGAAACTTCATGGCATTCAAACTGACAATCGGCTTGCTTATTTTTTCCCCTTGGAACGTTTTTCTGGTTAAATATTCAAAAGCAGGAATTAAGTAAATAATCAGATTTTTTTTTCCATATCTTCCTATTATTTATACATAAATTTTTTGTTATTTTATTTATTTTTTAAATTTGGGGTTATTTTTTCTTAAAACAGATTATCTTCAAATGCCTATATCATGCAAAAATAGAAGAAAAAAATCCTCTTGAAAATGTGTCGAAAATTCAGTAACAAGAACAATTTTTTTAGTTATTTTTTGTTTCAGTTAATATTAACTAAATTCACGCTTTTTTTTTTTTTTAACTTTATGAGTCAAATAAAGTTCAAATAATATTGAAGTTTGATCATGGAAATGTTTTTGCATTAATTATTAGAGAAATATTTCCTTGAGCTATTTTTCTGATTTAATTGAATACTTGGAAAAATAACAGAAATAACTTTCAAATGCTGCTTTCAAAACGTTATTTGGGTGTAACTGCAAGAAGAGAAGCTGGAACTGGTTCTTAAAATACTGTTAAAAACTTGCAAATTAAAGAATTTGAGTTTTAGGAAAAAGTGAATTTTTTTAAGGTAAATTTTGAAGGAAAAAGCAAATGCTTATGGGATATGGTAAAAAATTAATTCATTTCTTTTCAATTTATTGTAAAGAAAATTTTTTAGCATATATACAAATGTGTTTTCTTTAGTAACAACGGAAATTACATCTTATGTCTGACTTATCGGATATCTTTTTTTAATTTTATTTATTTAACTTCATCTGTTTTCTCCAACATCAAGTCGGTTGTCAACATCAAGTTTCTACAATTTATCTGTACCTGTCTTCATTCAGTATTTATTTATTTACATTTGAACGTACACTTTAGTGGTCTTGTAGGCACACTTTAGCTCTGTAAGTAAAATGGGATCAGTTTGGTTCAGATGGACAAAAAATATTTCATTTGTAAAATCTTTTCTGTCAAAAAAAAATGTGGAAAATTATCTTTTTCCCTTTTAACTATGAATTTTTTAAAAGGAAATTATTTTATTATTAAAATTAATAGAGGCTGCAATTGCAGTGATATATTTTTTTTTATTTATAACATAATTTCATTAATTAATTTCGTTGGATAAAAAGAAAGCATAATTAAATATTTTTAAATCTTCAAAGTCATAAGTTTAAAAAAATTTTATTTTTATTATTATTATCATTAATTTTTAGTTTTTTTTTTTTTTTTTTTAATTTTTTTTTCTTTTAATTTCTTTTCTCTCACATTTAAAGATGCAGATAAACCATCGTAAAAGTAAAGTATGCATCTTCCAAGCATAATTTTAAACACTTTAAAAATCCTTTCTTTTTAAATTCATACAAGCACATTTTTATTTATTGAAACTTTGCTTAACTAAATTTATTAATGAACAAAAAGTTTCTCTGTTGCAGTGAAACTTTATTTTCATATTTATTTCGGATAATACCTAGTTCAATGTGCAGAAATATCACGTAAAAGGTATTTCTGCACATTGAACTATAAGTAAAAGAGCAATAATGCATCAAAATGACATGGGAAAAAAATTATTTTTAGTTTGAATTACAATTTAACAGTTAAAATAAATTACAATTACATTTCAAAATTGGATATTAGCAACTGAGTGCAAATTAAATTTGTTAACACTGGATTTGCAGTTAGGTAATAAAAGAATTACAAACAATTTTGCGCAAACAAGATAGTTTTGTTCGATTATTCAATTGGCAATCTCAGTTCAACCTCTCAGTTTAGTCACAAAAGGGAAGGGCATTAGTCCCACTTTTTGACAGGAGATAATCTATGCTCATCTTTGAATGAATACTCCTTTGAAATCTTCAATTTATTGTATTCAGACTCCTTTTCACCTGCCTAATGATTTGAAAGGGTATCACATTCTTAGGTTTCTTTTTATCCTTAATAAAAATTAGCATATTTTTTCTTCAGCCGACTATCAGCTGGTTATCCCCCCCCCCTTTTTTTCTGCAAACCCCAAAATACCGAAAAAAAAGCAACATGATTACACAATGATTACCCATTTTACTATTTAACAAAAGGCTAACACAAGTTTGAATTAAGAAATCATGCATAATCCTTTTACTGTGTACTAGAATCAGGGAAATAGCGATCCCTATGAAAACCCTTATATAAATGCAAAGAAAAGGAATTTATACATAAACATATAATCAAGGAAAAAGAATTAAAAGGATAAATTGGCTATTTATCGAAGAAAATATTTTTTTTTCTTCTTTTTTTTAGCTTTTTCTGAAGCAGAACTATTGTAGTTGAGATAAGAAAAGCTTTCTTTCCCCACTACAAGGAAAGGTTAGCTATTTCTTTAACGCCTCCCTGTACAAAACAATTTAAAATTCTGGTGTTTTCAAAAGAAGAATGAAAAGTAAAATATCCTTTCTATGCATTGCACCTGTTTAGCTGAAAGCGTTTCTTTGAAAGGGACAAAGGAAGCCTTAGTAACCCACCAACTTAAGTCCTAATTATTGAGTGCTATGCAAAGATAATCTATCCTTGATTATTTAGCAAATGTGTTATATAATGACTTACAAAAATAATTATTGACTAAATTTTCTTCCAGTTTTTAAGAACTATATAAATTCCCGTGAAATTGATTTTGTTTACAAATTTTGATATTTCATAGTAAATAAATTTTTCGAAATCTTCTTGATGCACCTATTTTGTATTATACTATTATATCAATTACTATGCATTTTAGTTAGAGAAATTTGTAGCGCGCATTTTACCTTTTGATTTGTTTTAAAACCGTTTGTTAGGCGCAGCATATCTTTTCTCTGAACTTGTGTCAGTAAACCCTGCATTAAATTCAACTCAAAATCTCCTCGTTTCAACGTGTAATATTAAATTATTTAAATGCAATTATCTTTTAGCACCATAGTGTAAACAAAATTAAGAAAATAGTATAAAATAACTAAGCAAAACTATAAACGAGAAAAAATTTACAAGTTAAGTTAGTCACTAGTTTTAAGTATTTTTTAATGAAACTTTAATATTTACTTCCATAGTTCAATATTTAATAAAGGTAAATAACAAATTTCATTTACAAATAATTTAAAACAAATATTAGCACAAAGACTTTGCATTCAGTACTTTCCCCATAAGTTTTTTAAATTTAATATTTTAACTTGCACATCATGTTATTTTCTTACCGTCGTTGAACAGCCGACCAATTTTGGGCTTACGACAAGTAATGTTCAGCTCCGTAGCCTTACAATTTTATATCCAATCCAGAAGACAAGGGAACTCCTGGATCAAGTTTGCCTTTGTGGAGAACTATTTGAAGGGAACTGATCCCTATGTGCGTCACATGGTAAGGGAAACCGCGAAAGGTTAATCCTAAGGTTAGCCTGATTGCGGGGGACTCTAAGTCATGATCCGTTTACCACTGTGGTTATCAGCACTGTGGTCAATGCGAGCCGGATGCGAAATTCGCGTCGACTAGCCATCGCTATAGAATTCGAACTTGGTATACCTCATTGGAAGGCGAATGATCTGTAACCTGGGCCACAACGACTCTACATCGTATTATTAGAGCTAATGAGATTATGACAGCAATTTTGAATGAGGAATATTGTAACGTTAACCAAATATTGTGTAGTAATTTAAATTTTTATCGATTGTTTGAAATAGTAAGAAATTAACTAAAAAAGATAGATTACTTTTCAAATTATTTTTTTTTATTAATTACAGATTTTTGTGTCATTCTATACAGAGTTAGTACTATTTAAATGAAATATTTTAATTCATTGATCAAGCAAATTAAGCCTGCAGCGGAAACAAATAATATTGTTAGACAAAAAAATTTACTTAAATAGAAAAATTTCTTTTCACAATTATTTTAATATATGCATTTAATTTAAAAAAGAATGAGTTCCTCCATTTATATTAATTTAGAAGTTTATCCGTTTCGCGTAATGAAAATGGAAGTATGTTAGCTATTTCTCTTTATATCATACTCATCAAAGGGGTAAAAATCTATATATTTTTAAATAATTAAGAAGCCTAGATTTCTCTTAGAAATTAATAGATGGTATCTTTGGTATTATTTAATAGTATGGATAAAATATTTTCTTTGAAATGCATATAAATGAAATATATGAATCTGAACCAGTCTGAATTATTTTGAATGATGTCTAGTTTTATCAATAAATATGCTACACCTTCAAAGCTATATTTTGCTCAACATAAAATGTCTGAAACATATTAAAACAAGAAAAAAAATAATACTTAAACAGTTCTTTATAGTATGAAATTCATATGTAGCTACAAAACTTCCTTTATAAACTTTTCTTTTATAAACAAATTCCTTTTATAAGCAAATAAATATCTATTAATTCAGCAATAATAATACTGTTCTTAGAATTCAATAATAATACTGCTTTCAGAAGAGTATCAAATCAAACTCGAAAATTAACGTTTAAAATAAGGTATGGTTCTTTTTAGCTGGTGGGTTAATTTTTATTTTCTTTAAATAGAGATTAACTTTTAAAATTACTATTAAATTAAATAATTTATTTATTTGAATAAACTATTGATGGGGTTAGATTTAGCATTACAAATGAGCGTATTGTCAATTCTATTTAACCACCTACACTCATTTACAGACTTTACCTACTAATCATATGAGAGTACTACCAAATGGTACAGCAAATAGTTGCGGCGTTTAGTGAATGGAAATAGATTCCAAGTATTTTTCAAAGAAGATAAGTTGCTATTGTCAATGCCTACCTATTAGCTTCCCTTTTCGGCTTTGTCACAAAAGAACTGGATTTACTATCCTTTCCCCGTACGGTGATCAAGGAAAATCGCTTTCAGCAATTGTACTGACTGATGATTTTTTTTTTTTTTTTTTTTTGGAAATCTTCAATTTGTTGCATTTAAACTCGTTTTTAGCAACAAATGATTTAAAAGGTTCACTATAAAACTTTTCTCTTATAAATCTATTCATTTTGACATTTTCTCCTGTATATATATATATTATTATTATTATAATTATTAAAATAGTTAATGTAATTTGCTCAATTTTTAAGTCAACTAATGTATCTAGCAAACTGACTTAAGTATTTAAATGAGTGAATAGCAATTAAAATTACACCATTAAGAAAATCCAGATAACAGATACTATTATGTATCGTGACTTGAAGATACATTTTTAATCGGGATGTTTTTTGCTGCTATCTGATGCAGGACACAAATTTATTTTATACAAATTTATTTATTTATTATAAGACTTACTATAAGATTATTCAATTAAATTAAATTCATATCAGCAATGTCATTTAATAACTTTGCATTAGTCATGTTTTGCTATAAAGGACCAAATTAAAACAATAAACTTAATTTTAAGCTGATTTGGAAATTGTAATTGCAGTGAAAAAGTAAATAATGATTAAAAAGCTCTGGTTTACAATTAGAATATATAACTTGCTGCGTAAAGAAAATGTATTCAAATTTAATAAGCTATTTCATAACAATTACCTAAAAACCTTACAGGTGAAATCAGAAAAACCATTTCATTCAGAAAGATCTGCGACATTGTTTGACTATACCTATTGAATTACTTATATACAAAAACTGCATTATCAAAACTGCTTACATATAAGTGAGATGACATTTATAAAAATCCTTTATGTGTGAAAGCAATTTCCTTTAAACAATAATTTTATATAACTTATTATCCTTAAAGATAATTTATATATTAATTGATAGGAAATTAATACCAAAAAGAACGAAATTACTATACCGAAATTATATAATACAATGTAAAAAAATTTAGAAAAAAAAAAGCTGGATTATTTTTTTTTAAATATTTGTATAGTATTTAAAATTATGTATAATCATAAATTTAGATATAATGGAATTTAGTTTTCTTTAATAAAGCATTAAATAGAAATTTTAATAAGAATTTTAAGATTTAAAAATTTTTTTGTTAAAGTAAAACAAAGTCTAAAATATCTGCACTAGCTCAAGTTTAAAAGATATATTATTAATTTAATGTATTTTAAATTATTTTATCTATCGTCTAACATTCACTAATGAAAAGCACACTGTAATAAAATTGATTACTGAAAAATACCAAACAGGTTAATGGAGAACAAAATGGAAATAAATAAAATATTTGATAAAAAAATACCTATAAAAAGTTTATTAAATGATAAAAATAGTAACCTTTTTTTATTTTATTCAGGGATCAAAATTTCCATGAACGGGTTTAATGATATTTTAATGATACTATTTTAATGATAACATTATCATTAAAATATCAGTGATTAACAGAAAGCATTATACAATGTTGGCTTTATTCAAATTTTTTTCAGTAATTTCGGTATTTATGATAGTGTATTTGTAATTATACAAAAAATTAACGTTTGGTAGTCAACAGTAAGCACATTACAATTTTATTAAAAAGATATTTGTTTTAATGGACTCTGATATTTCAAAAATAAATTCCCAAAAGAACGCCATTCCCGAATTTTTAATAAATGAATAAAATGGTCCAGTTCAAACAACAAACAAATCTGTTACAAATTAAGAGGATTTTGTGTTTCCCTAAAACCACAGGGGGAAGTGTTTCTGAATAAAGCGTGAAGTTCGCCCACCTCTTCCTTTTGACTTTCGATGAGTTCCTATACATCACTGTCAAGCAGCTCATCCCCTCCCAATCACTACTACCCATTCACCCTTCAGAGTTCCCCACTGACCCCAGTCGGTCGTTAAGTAGTCCGGACTTCTTCAGGCCACTTGGTCTTTAAAGAGTTAAAACAAGAAAATACGAAGACACTTTTCTATGTTAACTAACGGCACGGTATCGGACTTTAATATTGACCTATAATTTTTAAATTGGACCACGTATTATATTACAGGGTTATAGTGTACCCTACCACAGGAAATAATTATAGGTCAATTAGGGGGTACACAGAGTGACCCTAAAGTTTACTATGTATGCCTATGCGAAATAAAGTGTTCTGAGAAGCTAAAAATGAGGAAATAAGCGTTCTAAAATGCTTTAAAAATTCAAAGACATTTTTCTATGTTAACTAACGGCACGGTATCGGACCTTAATATTGACCTATAATTTTTAAATTGGACCACGTATTATATTACAGGGTAATAGTGTACCCTACCACAGGAAATAATTATAGGTCATTTACGGGGTACACAGCGTGACCCTAAATTTTACTATGTATGCCTATGCGAAATAGAGTGTTCTGAGATGCTTAAAATGAAGAAATAAGCGTTCTAAAATGCTTTAAAAATTCAAAGACATCTTCCAATGGTTAACTAACGCAAGTCGCAATATGAGACCTTAATATTGACCCATAATATTTAAATTGGACCAGGTATTATATTACAGGGTAATAGTGTACCCTACCACAGGATATAATTATAGGTCAATTAGGGGGTACACTATGTATATTTTAAATAGTGCATTAAAACAAGGAAATACGAAGACACTTTTCTATGTTAACTAACGGCACGGTATAGGACCTTAATATTGACCTATAATTTTTAAATTGGACCACGTATTATATTACAGGGTAATAGTGTACCCTACCACAGAAAATACTTATAGGTCATTTAGGGGGTACACAGCGTGACCCTAAATTTTACTATGTATGCCTATGCGAAATAGAGTGTTCTGAGAAGCTTAAAATGAAGAAATAAGCGTTCTAAAATGCTTTAAAAATTCAAAGACATCTTTCAATGGTTAACTAAAGCAAGGCGCAATATCAGACCTTAATATTGACCCATAAAATTTAAATTGGACCAGGTATTATATTACAGGGTAATAGTGTACCCTACCAAAGGAAATAATTATAGGTCAATTAGGGGGTACACAGCGTGACCCTAAAGTTTACTATGTATGCCTATGCGAAATAAAGTGTTCTGAGAAGCTTAAAATGAGGAAATAAGCGTTCTAAAATGCTTTAAAAATTCAAAGACATTTTTCTATGTTACCTAACGGCACGGTATCGGACCTTAATATTGACCTATAATTTTTAAATTGGACCACGTATTATATTACAGGGTAATAGTGTACCCTACCACAGGAAATAATTATAGGTCATTTAGGGGGTACACAGCGTGACCCTAAATTTTACTATGTATGCCTATGCGAAATAGAGTGTTCTGAGATGCTTAAAAAGAAGAAATAAGCGTTCTAAAATGCTTTAAAAATTCAAAGACATCTTCCAATGGTTAACTAACGCAAGGCGCAATATCAGACCTTAATATTGACCCATAATATTTAAATTGGAACCAGGTATTATATTACAGGGTAATAGTGTACCCTACCACAGGAAATAATTATAGGTCAATTAGGGGGTACACTATGTATATTTTAAATAGTGCATTAAAACAAGGAAATACGAAGACACTTTTCTATGTTAACTAACGGCACGGTATCGGACCTTAATATTGACCTATAATTTTTAAATTGGACCACGTATTATATTACAGGGTTATAGTGTACCCTACCACAGGAAATAATTATAGGTCAATTAGGGGGTACACAGAGTGACCCTAAAGTTTACTATATATGCCTATGCGAAATAGAGTGTTCTGAGATGCTTAAAATGAAGAAATAAGCGTTCTAAAATGCTTTAAAAATTCAAAAACATCTTTCAATGGTTAACTAACGCAAGGCGCAATATCAGACCTTAATATTGACCCATAATATTTAAATTGGACCAGGTATTATATTACAGGGTAATAGTGTACCCTACCACAGGAAATAATTATAGGTCAATTAGGGGGTACACTATGTATATTTTAAATAGTGCATTAAAACAAGGAAATACGAAGACACTTTTCTATGTTAACTAACGGCACGGTATCGGACCTTAATATTGACCTATAATTTTTAAACTGGACCACGTATTATATTACAGGGTTATAGTGTACCCTAAAACAGGAAATAATTATAGGTCAATTAGGGGGTACACAGAGTGACCCTAAAGTTTACTATGTATGCCTATGCGAAATAAAGTGTTCTGAGAAGCTTAAAATGAGGAAATAAGCGTTCTAAAATGCTTTAAAAATTCAAAGACATTTTTCTATGTTAACTAACGGCACGGTATATGACCTTAATATTGACCTATAATTTTTAAATTGGACCACCTATTATATTACAGGGTAATAGTGTACCCTACCACAGGAAATAATTATAGGTCATTTAGGGGGTACACTATGTATATTTTAAATAGTGCATTAAAACAAGGAAATACGAAGACACTTTTCTATGTTAACTAACGGCACGGTATCGGACCTTAATATTGACCTATAATTTTTAAATTGTACCAAGTATTATATTACAGGGTAATAGTGTACCTTACCACAGGAAATAATTATAGGTCAATTAGGTGGTACACAGCGTGACCCTAAAATTTACTATGTATGCCTATGCGAAATAGAGTGTTCTGAGAAGCTTAAAATAAAGAAATAAGCGTTCTAAAATGCTTTAAAAATTCAAAGACATCTTTCAATGGTTAACTAACGCAAGGCGCGATATCAGACCTTAATATGGAACCATAATATTTCAATTGGACCAGGTATTATATTACAGGGTAATAGTGTACCCTACAACAGGAAATAATTATAGGTCAATTAGGGGGTACACTATGTATGTTTTAAATAGTGCATTAAAACAAGAAAATACGAAGACACTTTTCTATGTTAACTAACGGCACGGTATCGGACTTTAATATTGACCTATAATTTTTAAATTGGACCACGTATTATATTACAGGGTTATAGTGTACCCTACCACAGGAAATAATTATAGGTCAATTAGGGGGTACACAGAGTGACCCTAAAGTTTACTATGTATGCCTATGCGAAATAAAGTGTTCTGAGAAGCTAAAAATGAGGAAATAAGCGTTCTAAAATGCTTTAAAAATTCAAAGACATTTTTCTATGTTAACTAACGGCACGGTATCGGACCTTAATATTGACCTATAATTTTTAAATTGGACCACGTATTATATTACAGGGTAATAGTGTACCCTACCACAGGAAATAATTATAGGTCATTTAGGGGGTACACAGCGTGACCCTAAATTTTACTATGTATGCCTATGCGAAATAGAGTGTTCTGAGATGCTTAAAATGAAGAAATAAGCGTTCTAAAATGCTTTAAAAATTCAAAGACATCTTCCAATGGTTAACTAACGCAAGTCGCAATATCAGACCTTAATATTGACCCATAATATTTAAATTGGACCAGGTATTATATTACAGGGTAATAGTGTACCCTACCACAGGATATAATTATAGGTCAATTAGGGGGTACACTATGTATATTTTAAATAGTGCATTAAAACAAGGAAATACGAAGACACTTTTCTATGTTAACTAACGGCACGGTATAGGACCTTAATATTGACCTATAATTTTTAAAATGGACCACGTATTATATTACAGGGTAATAGTGTACCCTACCACAGGAAATACTTATAGGTCATTTAGGGGGTACACAGCGTGACCCTAAATTTTACTATGTATGCCTATGCGAAATAGAGTGTTCTGAGAAGCTTAAAATGAAGAAATAAGCGTTCTAAAATGCTTTAAAAATTCAAAGACATCTTTCAATGGTTAACTAACGCAAGGCGCAATATCGGACCTTAATATTGACCTATAATTTTTAAATTGGACCACGTATTATATTACAGGGTTATAGTGTACCCTACCACAGGAAATAATTATAGGTCAATTAGGGGGTACACAGAGTGACCCTAAAGTTTACTATGTATGCCTATGCGAAATAAAGTGTTCTGAGAAGCTAAAAATGAGGAAATAAGCGTTCTAAAATGCTTTAAAAATTCAAAGACATTTTTCTATGTTAACTAACGGTACGGTATCGGACCTTAATATTGACCTATAATTTTTAAATTGGACCACGTATTATATTACAGGGTAATAGTGTACCCTACCACAGGATATAATTATAGGTCAATTAGGGGGTACACTATGTATATTTTAAATAGTGCATTAAAACAAGGAAATACGAAGACACTTTTCTATGTTAACTAACGGCACGGTATCGGACCTTAATATTGACCTATAATTTTTAAATTGGACCACGTATTATATTACAGGGTAATAGTGTACCCTACCACAGGAAATAATTATAGGTCAATTAGGGGGTACACAGAGTGACCCTAAAGTTTACTATATATGCCTATGCGAAATAGAGTGTTCTGAGATGCTTAAAATGAAGAAATAAGCGTTCTAAAATGCTTTAAAAATTCAAAGACATCTTTCAATGGTTAACTAACGCAAGGCGCAATATCAGACCTTAATATTGACCCATAATATTTAAATTGGAAAAGGTATTATATTACAGGGTAATAGTGTACCCTACCACAGGAAATAATTATAGGTCAATTAGGGGGTACACTATGTATATTTTAAATAGTGCATTAAAACAAGGAAATACGAAGACATTTTTCAATGTTAACTAACGGCACGGTATCGGAACTTAATATTGACCTATAATTTTTAAATTGGACCACGTATTATATTACAGGGTAATAGTGTACCCTACCACAGGAAATAATTATAGGTCATTTAGGGGGTACACAGCGTGACCCTAAATTTTACTATGTATGCCTATGCGAAATAGAGTGTTCTGAGAAGCTTAAAATGAAGAAATAAGCGTTCTAAAATGCTTTAAAAATTCAAAGACATCTTTCAATGGTTAACTAACGCAAGGCGCAATATCAGACCTTAATATTGACCCATAAAATTTAAATTGGACCTGGTATTATATTACAGGGTAATAGTGTACCCTACCAAAGGAAATAATTATAGGTCAATTAGGGGGTACACAGCGTGACCCTAAAGTTTACTATGTATGCCTATGCGAAATAAAGTGTTCTGAGAAGCTTAAAATGAGGAAATAAGCGTTCTAAAATGCTTTAAAAATTCAAAGACATTTTTCTATGTTAACTAACGGCACGGTATCGGACCTTAATATTGACCTATAATTTTTAAATTGGACCACGTATTATATTACAGGGTAATAGTGTACCCTACCACAGGAAATAATTATAGGTCATTTAGGGGGTACACAGCGTGACCCTAAATTTTACTATGTATGCCTATGCGAAATAGAGTGTTCTGAGATGCTTAAAAAGAAGAAATAAGCGTTCTAAAATGCTTTAAAAATTCAAAGACATCTTCCAATGGTTAACTAACGCAAGGCGCAATATCAGACCTTAATATTGACCCATAATATTTAAATTGGACCAGGTATTATATTACAGGGTAATAGTGTACCCTACCACAGGAAATAATTATAGGTCAATTAGGGGGTACACTATGTATATTTTAAATAGTGCATTAAAACAAGGAAATACGAAGACACTTTTCTATGTTAACTAACGGCACGGTATCGGACCTTAATATTGACCTATAATTTTTAAATTGGACCACGTATTATATTACAGGGTTATAGTGTACCCTACCACAGGAAATAATTATAGGTCAATTAGGGGGTACGCAGAGTGACCCTAAAGTTTACTATATATGCCTATGCGAAATAGAGTGTTCTGAGATGCTTAAAATGAAGAAATAAGCGTTCTAAAATGCTTTAAAAATTCAAAAACATCTTTCAATGGTTAACTGACGCAAGACGCAATATCAGACCTTAATATTGACCCATAATATTTAAATTGGACCAGGTATTATATTACAGGGTAATAGTGTACCCTACCACAGGAAATAATTATAGGTCAATTAGGGGGTACACTATGTATATTTTAAATAGTGCATTAAAACAAGGAAATACGAAGACACTTTTCTATGTTAACTAACGGCACGGTATCGGACCTTAATATTGACCTATAATTTTTAAACTGGACAACGTATTATATTACAGGGTTATAGTGTACCCTAAAACAGGAAATAATTATAGGTCAATTAGGGGGTACACAGAGTGACCCTAAAGTTTACTATGTATGCCTATGCGAAATAAAGTGTTCTGAGAAGCTTAAAATGAGGAAATAAGCGTTCTAAAATGCTTTAAAAATTCAAAGACATTTTTCTATGTTAACTAACGGCACGGTATCGGACCTTAATATTGACCTATAATTTTTAAATTGGACCACGTATTATATTACAGGGTAATAGTGTACCCTACCACAGGAAATAATTATAGGTCATTTAGGGGGTACACAGCGTGACCCTAAATTTTACTATGTATGCCTATGCGAAATAGAGTGTTCTGAGAAGCTTAAAATGAAGAAATAAGCGTTCTAAAATGCTTTAAAAATTCAAAGACATCTTCCAATGGTTAACTAACGCAAGTCGCAATATCAGACCTTAATATTGACCCATAATATTTAAATTGGACCAGGTATTATATTACAGGGTAATAGTGTACCCTACCACAGGATATAATTATAGGTCAATTAGGGGGTACACTATGTATATTTTAAATAGTGCATTAAAACAAGGAAATACGAAGACACTTTTCTATGTTAACTAACGGCACGGTATAGGACCTTAATATTGACCTATAATTTTTAAATTGGACAACGTATTATATTACAGGGTAATAGTGTACCCTAATACACAGGAAATAATTATAGGTCAATTAGGGGGTACACAGAGTGACCCTAAAGTTTACTATATATGCCTATGCGAAATAGAGTGTTCTGAGATGCTTAAAATGAAGAAATAAGCGTTCTAAAATGCTTTAAAAATTCAAAGACATCTTTCAATGGTTAACTAACGCAAGGCGCAATATCAGACCTTAATATTGACCCATAATATTTAAATTGGACCAGGTATTATATTACAGGGTAATAGTGTACCCTACCACAGGAAATAATTATAGGTCAATTAGGGGGTACACTATGTATATTTTAAATAGTGCATTAAAACAAGGAAATACGAAGACATTTTTCAATGTTAACTAACGGCACGGTATCGGAACTTAATATTGACCTATAATTTTTAAATTGGTCCACGTATTATATTACAGGGTAAAAGTGTACCCTACCACAGTAAATAATTATAGGTCATTTAGGGGGTACACAGCGTGACCCTAAAGTTTACTATGTATGCCTATGCGAAATAAAGTGTTCTGAGAAGCTAAAAATGAGGAAATAAGCGTTCTAAAATGCTTTAAAAATTCAAAGACATTTTTCTATGTTAACTAACGGCACGGTATCGGACCTTAATATTGACCTATAATTTTTAAATTGGACCACGTATTATATTACAGGGTAATAGTGTACCCTACCACAGGAAATAATTATAGGTCATTTAGGGGGTACACAGCGTGACCCTAAATTTTACTATGTATGCCTATGCGAAATAGAGTGTTCTGAGATGCTTAAAATGAAGAAATAAGCGTTCTAAAATGCTTTAAAAATTCAAAGACATCTTCCAATGGTTAACTAACGCAAGTCGCAATATCAGACCTTAATATTGACCCATAATATTTAAATTGGACCAGGTATTATATTACAGGGTAATAGTGTACCCTACCACAGGATATAATTATAGGTCAATTAGGGGGTACACTATGTATATTTTAAATAGTGCATTAAAACAAGGAAATACGAAGACACTTTTCTATGTTAACTAACGGCACGGTATAGGACCTTAATATTGACCTATAATTTTTAAATTGGACAACGTATTATATTACAGGGTAATAGTGTACCCTAATACACAGGAAATAATTATAGGTCAATTAGGGGGTACACAGAGTGACCCTAAAGTTTACTATATATGCCTATGCGAAATAGAGTGTTCTGAGATGCTTAAAATGAAGAAATAAGCGTTCTAAAATGCTTTAAAAATTCAAAGACATCTTTCAATGGTTAACTAACGCAAGGCGCAATATCAGACCTTAATATTGACCCATAATATTTAAATTGGACCAGGTATTATATTACAGGGTAATAGTGTACCCTACCACAGGAAATAATTATAGGTCAATTAGGGGGTACACTATGTATATTTTAAATAGTGCATTAAAACAAGGAAATACGAAGACATTTTTCAATGTTAACTAACGGCACGGTATCGGAACTTAATATTGACCTATAATTTTTAAATTGGACCACGTATTATATTACAGGGTAAAAGTGTACCCTACCACAGTAAATAATTATAGGTCATTTAGGGGGTACATAGCGTGACCCTAAATTTTACTATGTATGCCTATGCGAAATAGAGTGTTCTGAGAAGCTTAAAATGAAGAAATAAGCGTTCTAAAATGCTTTAAAAATTCAAAGACATCTTTCAATGGTTAACTAACGCAAGGCGCAATATCGGACCTTAATATTGACCTATAATTTTTAAATTGGACCACGTATTATATTACAGGGTTATAGTGTACCCTACCACAGGAAATAATTATAGGTCAATTAGGGGGTACACAGAGTGACCCTAAAGTTTACTATGTATGCCTATGCGAAATAAAGTGTTCTGAGAAGCTAAAAATGAGGAAATAAGCGTTCTAAAATGCTTTAAAAATTCAAAGACATTTTTCTATGTTAACTAACGGTACGGTATCGGACCTTAATATTGACCTATAATTTTTAAATTGGACCACGTATTATATTACAGGGTAATAGTGTACCCTACCACAGGATATAATTATAGGTCAATTAGGGGGTACACTATGTATATTTTAAATAGTGCATTAAAACAAGGAAATACGAAGACACTTTTCTATGTTAACTAACGGCACGGTATCGGACCTTAATATTGACCTATAATTTTTAAATTGGACCACGTATTATATTACAGGGTAATAGTGTACCCTACCACAGGAAATAATTATAGGTCAATTAGGGGGTACACAGAGTGACCCTAAAGTTTACTATATATGCCTATGCGAAATAGAGTGTTCTGAGATGCTTAAAATGAAGAAATAAGCGTTCTAAAATGCTTTAAAAATTCAAAGACATCTTTCAATGGTTAACTAACGCAAGGCGCAATATCAGACCTTAATATTGACCCATAATATTTAAATTGGAAAAGGTATTATATTACAGGGTAATAGTGTACCCTACCACAGGAAATAATTATAGGTCAATTAGGGGGTACACTATGTATATTTTAAATAGTGCATTAAAACAAGGAAATACGAAGACATTTTTCAATGTTAACTAACGGCACGGTATCGGAACTTAATATTGACCTATAATTTTTAAATTGGACCACGTATTATATTACAGGGTAATAGTGTACCCTACCACAGGAAATAATTATAGGTCATTTAGGGGGTACACAGCGTGACCCTAAATTTTACTATGTATGCCTATGCGAAATAGAGTGTTCTGAGAAGCTTAAAATGAAGAAATAAGCGTTCTAAAATGCTTTAAAAATTCAAAGACATCTTTCAATGGTTAACTAACGCAAGGCGCAATATCAGACCTTAATATTGACCCATAAAATTTAAATTGGACCTGGTATTATATTACAGGGTAATAGTGTACCCTACCAAAGGAAATAATTATAGGTCAATTAGGGGGTACACAGCGTGACCCTAAAGTTTACTATGTATGCCTATGCGAAATAAAGTGTTCTGAGAAGCTTAAAATGAGGAAATAAGCGTTCTAAAATGCTTTAAAAATTCAAAGACATTTTTCTATGTTAACTAACGGCACGGTATCGGACCTTAATATTGACCTATAATTTTTAAATTGGACCACGTATTATATTACAGGGTAATAGTGTACCCTACCACAGGAAATAATTATAGGTCATTTAGGGGGTACACAGCGTGACCCTAAATTTTACTATGTATGCCTATGCGAAATAGAGTGTTCTGAGATGCTTAAAAAGAAGAAATAAGCGTTCTAAAATGCTTTAAAAATTCAAAGACATCTTCCAATGGTTAACTAACGCAAGGCGCAATATCAGACCTTAATATTGACCCATAATATTTAAATTGGACCAGGTATTATATTACAGGGTAATAGTGTACCCTACCACAGGAAATAATTATAGGTCAATTAGGGGGTACACTATGTATATTTTAAATAGTGCATTAAAACAAGGAAATACGAAGACACTTTTCTATGTTAACTAACGGCACGGTATCGGACCTTAATATTGACCTATAATTTTTAAATTGGACCACGTATTATATTACAGGGTTATAGTGTACCCTACCACAGGAAATAATTATAGGTCAATTAGGGGGTACGCAGAGTGACCCTAAAGTTTACTATATATGCCTATGCGAAATAGAGTGTTCTGAGATGCTTAAAATGAAGAAATAAGCGTTCTAAAATGCTTTAAAAATTCAAAAACATCTTTCAATGGTTAACTGACGCAAGACGCAATATCAGACCTTAATATTGACCCATAATATTTAAATTGGACCAGGTATTATATTACAGGGTAATAGTGTACCCTACCACAGGAAATAATTATAGGTCAATTAGGGGGTACACTATGTATATTTTAAATAGTGCATTAAAACAAGGAAATACGAAGACACTTTTCTATGTTAACTAACGGCACGGTATCGGACCTTAATATTGACCTATAATTTTTAAACTGGACAACGTATTATATTACAGGGTTATAGTGTACCCTAAAACAGGAAATAATTATAGGTCAATTAGGGGGTACACAGAGTGACCCTAAAGTTTACTATGTATGCCTATGCGAAATAAAGTGTTCTGAGAAGCTTAAAATGAGGAAATAAGCGTTCTAAAATGCTTTAAAAATTCAAAGACATTTTTCTATGTTAACTAACGGCACGGTATCGGACCTTAATATTGACCTATAATTTTTAAATTGGACCACGTATTATATTACAGGGTAATAGTGTACCCTACCACAGGAAATAATTATAGGTCATTTAGGGGGTACACAGCGTGACCCTAAATTTTACTATGTATGCCTATGCGAAATAGAGTGTTCTGAGAAGCTTAAAATGAAGAAATAAGCGTTCTAAAATGCTTTAAAAATTCAAAGACATCTTCCAATGGTTAACTAACGCAAGTCGCAATATCAGACCTTAATATTGACCCATAATATTTAAATTGGACCAGGTATTATATTACAGGGTAATAGTGTACCCTACCACAGGATATAATTATAGGTCAATTAGGGGGTACACTATGTATATTTTAAATAGTGCATTAAAACAAGGAAATACGAAGACACTTTTCTATGTTAACTAACGGCACGGTATAGGACCTTAATATTGACCTATAATTTTTAAATTGGACAACGTATTATATTACAGGGTAATAGTGTACCCTAATACACAGGAAATAATTATAGGTCAATTAGGGGGTACACAGAGTGACCCTAAAGTTTACTATATATGCCTATGCGAAATAGAGTGTTCTGAGATGCTTAAAATGAAGAAATAAGCGTTCTAAAATGCTTTAAAAATTCAAAGACATCTTTCAATGGTTAACTAACGCAAGGCGCAATATCAGACCTTAATATTGACCCATAATATTTAAATTGGACCAGGTATTATATTACAGGGTAATAGTGTACCCTACCACAGGAAATAATTATAGGTCAATTAGGGGGTACACTATGTATATTTTAAATAGTGCATTAAAACAAGGAAATACGAAGACATTTTTCAATGTTAACTAACGGCACGGTATCGGAACTTAATATTGACCTATAATTTTTAAATTGGTCCACGTATTATATTACAGGGTAAAAGTGTACCCTACCACAGTAAATAATTATAGGTCATTTAGGGGGTACACAGCGTGACCCTAAAGTTTACTATGTATGCCTATGCGAAATAAAGTGTTCTGAGAAGCTAAAAATGAGGAAATAAGCGTTCTAAAATGCTTTAAAAATTCAAAGACATTTTTCTATGTTAACTAACGGCACGGTATCGGACCTTAATATTGACCTATAATTTTTAAATTGGACCACGTATTATATTACAGGGTAATAGTGTACCCTACCACAGGAAATAATTATAGGTCATTTAGGGGGTACACAGCGTGACCCTAAATTTTACTATGTATGCCTATGCGAAATAGAGTGTTCTGAGATGCTTAAAATGAAGAAATAAGCGTTCTAAAATGCTTTAAAAATTCAAAGACATCTTCCAATGGTTAACTAACGCAAGTCGCAATATCAGACCTTAATATTGACCCATAATATTTAAATTGGACCAGGTATTATATTACAGGGTAATAGTGTACCCTACCACAGGATATAATTATAGGTCAATTAGGGGGTACACTATGTATATTTTAAATAGTGCATTAAAACAAGGAAATACGAAGACACTTTTCTATGTTAACTAACGGCACGGTATAGGACCTTAATATTGACCTATAATTTTTAAATTGGACAACGTATTATATTACAGGGTAATAGTGTACCCTAATACACAGGAAATAATTATAGGTCAATTAGGGGGTACACAGAGTGACCCTAAAGTTTACTATATATGCCTATGCGAAATAGAGTGTTCTGAGATGCTTAAAATGAAGAAATAAGCGTTCTAAAATGCTTTAAAAATTCAAAGACATCTTTCAATGGTTAACTAACGCAAGGCGCAATATCAGACCTTAATATTGACCCATAATATTTAAATTGGACCAGGTATTATATTACAGGGTAATAGTGTACCCTACCACAGGAAATAATTATAGGTCAATTAGGGGGTACACTATGTATATTTTAAATAGTGCATTAAAACAAGGAAATACGAAGACATTTTTCAATGTTAACTAACGGCACGGTATCGGAACTTAATATTGACCTATAATTTTTAAATTGGACCACGTATTATATTACAGGGTAAAAGTGTACCCTACCACAGTAAATAATTATAGGTCATTTAGGGGGTACATAGCGTGACCCTAAATTTTACTATGTATGCCTATGCGAAATAGAGTGTTCTGAGAAGCTTAAAATGAAGAAATAAGCGTTCTAAAATGCTTTAAAAATTCAAAGACATCTTTCAATGGTTAACTAACGCAAGGCGCAATATCGGACCTTAATATTGACCTATAATTTTTAAATTGGACCACGTATTATATTACAGGGTTATAGTGTACCCTACCACAGGAAATAATTATAGGTCAATTAGGGGGTACACAGAGTGACCCTAAAGTTTACTATGTATGCCTATGCGAAATAAAGTGTTCTGAGAAGCTAAAAATGAGGAAATAAGCGTTCTAAAATGCTTTAAAAATTAAAAGACATTTTTCTATGTTAACTAACGGCACGGTATCGGACCTTAATATTGACCTATAATTTTTAAATTGGACCACGTATTATATTACAGGGTAATAGTGTACCCTACCACAGGAAATAATTATAGGTCATTTAGGGGGTACACAGCGTGACCCTAAATTTTACTATGTATGCCTATGCGAAATAGAGTGTTCTGAGATGCTTAAAATGAAGAAATAAGCGTTCTAAAATGCTTTAAAAATTCAAAGACATCTTCCAATGGTTAACTAACGCAAGTCGCAATATCAGACCTTAATATTGACCCATAATATTTAAATTGGACCAGGTATTATATTACAGGGTAATAGTGTACCCTACCACAGGATATAATTATAGGTCAATTAGGGGGTACACTATGTATATTTTAAATAGTGCATTAAAACAAGGAAATACGAAGACACTTTTCTATGTTAACTAACGGCACGGTATCGGACCTTAATATTGACCTATAATTTTTAAATTGGACCACGTATTATATTACAGGGTAATAGTGTACCCTACCACAGGAAATAATTATAGGTCAATTAGGGGGTACACAGAGTGACCCTAAAGTTTTCTATATATGCCTATGCGAAATAGAGTGTTCTGAGATGCTTAAAATGAAGAAATAAGCGTTCTAAAATGCTTTAAGAATTCAAAGACATCTTTCAATGGTTAACTAACGCAAGGCGCAATATCAGACCTTAATATTGACCCATAATATTTACATTGGACCAGGTATTATATTACAGGGTAATAGTGTACCCTACCACAGGAAATAATTATAGGTCAATTAGGGGGTACACTATGTATATTTTAAATAGTGCATTAAAACAAGGAAATACGAAGACATTTTTCAATGTTAACTAACGGCACGGTATCGGAACTTAATATTGACCTATAATTTTTAAATTGGACCACGTATTATATTACAGGGTAATAGTGTACCCTACCACAGGAAATAATTATAGGTCATTTAGGGGGTACACAGCGTGACCCTAAATTTTACTATGTATGCCTATGCGAAATAGAGTGTTCTGAGAAGCTTAAAATGAAGAAATAAGCGTTCTAAAATTCTTTAAAAATTCAAAGACATCTTTCAATGGTTAACTAACGCAAGGCGCAATATCAGACCTTAATATTGACCCATAAAATTTAAATTGGACCAGGTATTATATTACAGGGTAATAGTGTACCCTACCAAAGGAAATAATTATAGGTCAATTAGGGGGTACACAGCGTGACCCTAAAGTTTACTATGTATGCCTATGCGAAAAAAAGTGTTCTGAGAAGCTTAAAATGAGGAAATAAGCGTTCTAAAATGCTTTAAAAATTCAAAGACATTTTTCTATGTTAACTAACGGCACGGTATCGGACCTTAATATTGACCTATAATTTTTAAATTGGACCACGTATTATATTATAGGGTAATAGTGTACCCTACCACAGGAAATAATTATAGGTCATTTAGGGGGTACACAGCGTGACCCTAAATTTTACTATGTATGCCTATGCGAAATAGAGTGTTCTGAGATGCTTAAAATGAAGAAATAAGCGTTCTAAAATGCCTTAAAAATTCAAAGACATCTTCCAATGGTTAACTAACGCAAGGCGCAATATCAGACCTTAATATTGACCCATAATATTTAAATTGGACCAGGTATTATATTACAGGGTAATAGTGTACCCTACCCCAGGAAATAATTATAGGTCAATTAGGGGGTACACTATGTATATTTTAAATAGTGCATTAAAACAAGGAAATACGAAGACACTTTTCTATGTTAACTAACGGCACGGTATCGGACCTTAATATTGACCTATAATTTTTAAATTGGACCACGTATTATATTACAGGGTTATAGTGTACCCTACCACAGGAAATAATTATAGGTCAATTAGGGGGTACACAGAGTGACCCTAAAGTTTACTATATATGCCTATGCGAAATAGAGTGTTCTGAGATGCTTAAAATGAAGAAATAAGCGTTCTAAAATGCTTTAAAAATTCAAAGACATTTTTCTATGTTAACTAACGGCACGATATCGGACCTTAATATTGACCTATAATTTTTAAATTGGACCACCTATTATATTACAGGGTAATAGTGTACCCTACCACAGGAAATAATTATAGGTCATTTAGGGGGTACACTATGTATATTTTAAATAGTGCATTAAAACAAGGAAATACGAAGACACTTTTCTATGTTAACTAACGGCACGGTATCGGACCTTAATATGGACCTATAATTTTTAAATTGTACCACGTATTATATTACAGGGTAATAGTGTACCTTACCACAGGAAATAATTATAGGTCAATTAGGTGGTAGACAGCGTGACCCTAAAATTTACTATGTATGCCTATGCGAAATAGAGTGTTCTGAGAAGCTTAAAATGAAGAAATAAGCGTTCTAAAATGCTTTAAAAATTCAAAGACATCTTTCAATGGTTAACTAACGCAAGGCGCGATATCAGACCTTAATATGGAACCATAATATTTCAATTGGCCCAGGTATTATATTACAGGGTAATAGTGTACCCTACAAAAGGAAATAATTATAGGTCAATTAGGGGGTACACTATGTATGTTTTAAATAGTGCATTAAAACAAGAAAATACGAAGACACTTTTCTATGTTAACTAACGGCATGGTATCGGACCTTAATATTGACCTATAATTTTTAAATTGGACCACGTATTATATTAAAGGGTAATAGTGTACCCTACCACAGGAAATAATTATAGGTCATTAAGGGGGTACACAGCGTGACCCTAAATTTTACTATGTATGCCTATGCGAAATAGAGTGTTCTGAGATGCTTAAAATGAAGAAATAAGCGTTCAAAAATGCTTTAAAAATTCAAAGACATCTTTCAATGGTTAACTAACGCAAGGCGCAATATCAGACTTTAATATTGACCCATAAAATTTAAATTGGACCAGGTATTATATTACAGGGTAATAGTGTACCCTACCAAAGGAAATAATTATAGGTCAATTAGGGGGTACACAGCGTGACCCTAAAGTTTACTATGTATGCCTATGCGAAAAAAAGTGTTCTGAGAAGCTTAAAATGAGGAAATAAGCGTTCTAAAATGCTTTAAAAATTCAAAGACATTTTTCTATGTTAACTAACGGCACGGTATCGGACCTTAATATTGACCTATAATTTTTAAATTGGACCACGTATTATATTATAGGGTAATAGTGTACCCTACCACAGGAAATAATTATAGGTCATTTAGGGGGTACACAGCGTGATCCTAAATTTTACTATGTATGCCTATGCGAAATAGAGTGTTCTGAGATGCTTAAAATGAAGAAATAAGCGTTCTAAAATGCCTTAAAAATTCAAAGACATCTTGCAATGGTTAACTAACGCAAGGCGCAATATCAGACCTTAATATTGACCCATAATATTTAAATTGGACCAGGTATTATATTACAGGGTAATAGTGTACCCTACCCCAGGAAATAATTATAGGTCAATTAGGGGGTACACTATGTATATTTTAAATAGTGCATTAAAACAAGGAAATACGAAGACACTTTTCTATGTTAACTAACGGCACGGTATCGATCCTTAATATTGACCTATAATTTTTAAATTGGACCACGTATTATATTACAGGGTTATAGTGTACCCTACCACAGGAAATAATTATAGGTCATTTAGGGGGTACACAGTGTGACCCTAAAGTTTACTATATATGCCTATGCGAAATAGAGTGTTCTGAGATGCTTAAAATGAAGAAATAAGCGTTCTAAAATGCTTTAAAAATTCAAAGACATTTTTCTATGTTAACTAACGGCACGGTATCGGACCTTAATATTGACCTATAATTTTTAAATTGGACCACCTATTATATTACAGGGTAATAGTGTACCCTACCACAGGAAATAATTATAGGTCATTTAGGGGGTACACTATGTATATTTTAAATAGTGCATTAAAACAAGGAAATACGAAGACACTTTTCTATGTTAACTAACGGCACGGTATCGGACCTTAATATTGACCTATAATTTTTAAATTGTACCACGTATTATATTACAGGGTAATAGTGTACCTTACCACAGGAAATAATTATAGGTCAATTAGGTGGTACACAGCGTGACCCTAAAATTTACTATGTATGCCTATGCGAAATAGAGTGTTCTGAGAAGCTTAAAATGATGAAATAAGCGTTCTAAAATGCTTTAAAAATTCAAAGACATCTTTCAATGGTTAACTAACGCAAGGCGCAATATCAAACCTTAATATTGACCCATAATATTTAAATTGAACCAGGTATTGTATTACAGGGTAATAGTGTACCCTACCACAGGAAATAATTATAGGTCAATTAGGGGGTACATTATGTATATTTTAAATAGTGCATTAAAACAAGGAAATACGAAGACATTTTTCAATGTTAACTAACGGCACGGTATCGGAACTTAATATTGACCTATAATTTTTAAATTGGACCACGTATTATATTACAGGGTAATAGAGTGCCCTACCACAGGAAATAATTATAGGTCATTTAGGGGGTACACAGCGTGACCCTAAATTTTACTATGTATGCCTATGCGAAATAGAGTGCTCTGAGAAGCTTAAAATGAAGAAATAAGCGTTCTAAAATGCTTTAAAAATTCAAAGATATTTTTCTATGTTAACTAACGGCACGGTATCGGACCTTATTATTGACCTATAATTTTTAAATTGAACCAGGTATTATATTACAGGGTAATAGTGTACCCAAACCAAAGGAAATAATTATAGGTCAATTAGGGGGTACACAGCGTGACCCTAAAGTTTACTATGTATGCCTATGCGAAATAAATTGTTCTGAGAAGCTTAAAATGAGGAAATAAGCGTTCTAAAATGCTTTAAAAATTAAAAAGACATTTTTCTATGTTAACTAACGGCACGGTATCGGACCTTAATATTGACCTATAATTTTTAAATTGGACCACCTATTATATTACAGGGTAATAGTGTACCCTACCACAGGAAATAATTATAGGTCATTTAGGGGGTACACTATGTATATTTTAAATAGTGCATTAAAACAAGGAAATACGAAGACACTTTTCTATGTTAACTAACATAACGGTATCGGACCTTAATATTGACCTATAATTTTTAAATTGGACCAGGTATTATATTACAGGGTAATAGTGTACCCTACCACAGGAAATAATTATAGGTCATTTAGGGGGTACACAGCGTGACCCTAAATTTTACTATGTATGCTTATGCGAAATAGAGTGTTCTGAGAAGCTTAAAATAAAGAAATAAGCGTTCTAAAATGCTTTAAAAATTCAAAGACATCTTTCAATGGTTAACTAGCGCAAGGCGCAATATCAGACCTTAATATTGACCCATAATATTTAAATTGGACCAGGTATTATATTACAGGGTAATAGTGTACCCTACCACAGGAAATAATTATAGGTCAATTAGGGGGTACACTATGTATATTTTAAATAGTGCATTAAAACAAGGAAATACGAAGACACTTTTCTATGTTAACTAACTGCACGGTATCGGACCTTAAAATTGACCTATAATTTTTAAATTGTACCACATATTATATTACAGGGTAATAGTGTACCCTACCACAGGATATAATTATAGGTCATTTAGGGGGTACACAGCGTGACCCTAAATTTTACTATGTATGCCTATGCGAAATAGAGTGTTCTGAGATGCTTAAAATGAAGAAATAAGCGTTCTAAAATGCTTTAAAAATTCAAAGACATCTTTCAATGGTTAACTAACGCAAGGCGCAATATCTGACCTTAATATTGACCCATAATATTTAAATTGGAATAGGTATTATATTACAGGGTAATAATGTACCCTACCACAGGAAATAATTATAGGTCAATTAGGGGGTACACTATGTATATTTTAAATAGTGCATTAAAACAAGGAAATACGAAGACACTTTTCTATGTTAACTAACGGCACGGTATCGGACCTTAATATTGACCTATAATTTTTAAATTGTACCACGTATTATATTACAGGGTAATAGTGTACCTTACCACAGGAAATATTTATAGGTCAATTAGGTGGTACACAGCGTGACCCTAAAATTTACTATGTATGCCTATGCGAAATAGAGTGTTCTGAGAAGCTTAAAATGAAGAAATAAGCGTTCTAAAATGCTTTAAAAATTCAAAGACATCTTTCAATGGTTAACTAACGCAAGGCGCAATATCAGACCTTAATATTGACCCACAATATTTAAATTGGACCAGGTATTATATTACAGGGTAATAGTGTACCCTACCACAGGAAATAATTATAGGTCAATTAGGGGGTACACTATGTATATTTTAAATAGTGCATTAAAACAAGGAAATACAAAGACACTTTTCTATGTTAACTAACGGCACGGTATCGGACCTTAATATTGACCTATAATTTTTAAATTGGACCACGTATTATATTACAGGGTTATAGTGTACCCTACCACAGGAAATAATTATAGGTCAATTAGGGGGTACACAGCGTGACCCTAAAGTTTACTATGTATGCCTATGCGAAATAAAGTGTTCTGAGAAGCTTAAAATGAGGAAATAAGCGTTCTAAAATGCTTTAAAAATTCAAAGACATTTTTCTATGTTAACTAACGGCACGGTATCGGACCTTAATATTGACCTATAATATTTAAATTGGACCACGCATTATATTACAGGGTAATAGTGTACCCTACCACAGGATATAATTATAGGTCATTTAGGGGGTACACAGCGTGACCCTAAATTTTACTATGTATGCCTATGCGAAATAGAGTGTTCTGAGATGCTTAAAATGAAGAAATAAGCGTTCTAAAATGCTTTAAAAATTCAAAGACATCTTTCAATGGTTAACTAACGCAAGGCGCAATATCTGACCTTAATATTGACCCATAATATTTAAATTGGAATAGGTATTATATTACAGGGTAATAATGTACCCTGCCACAGGAAATAATTATAGGTCAATTAGGGGGTACACTATGTATATTTTAAATAGTGCATTAAAACAAGGAAATACGAAGACACTTTTCTATGTTAACTAACGGCACGGTATCGGACCTTAATATTGACCTATAATTTTTAAATTGTACCACGTATTATATTACAGGGTAATAGTGTACCTTACCACAGGAAATATTTATAGGTCAATTAGGTGGTACACAGCGTGACCCTAAAATTTACTATGTATGCCTATGCGAAATAGAGTGTTCTGAGAAGCTTAAAATGAAGAAATAAGCGTTCTAAAATGCTTTAAAAATTCAAAGACATCTTTCAATGGTTAACTAACGCAAGGCGCAATATCAGACCTTAATATTGACCCACAATATTTAAATTGGACCAGGTATTATATTACAGGGTAATAGTGTACCCTACCACAGGAAATAATTATAGGTCAATTAGGGGGTACACTATGTATATTTTAAATAGTGCATTAAAACAAGGAAATACAAAGACACTTTTCTATGTTAACTAACGGCACGGTATCGGACCTTAATATTGACCTATAATTTTTAAATTGGACCACGTATTATATTACAGGGTTATAGTGTACCCTACCACAGGAAATAATTATAGGTCAATTAGGGGGTACACAGCGTGACCCTAAAGTTTACTATGTATGCCTATGCGAAATAAAGTGTTCTGAGAAGCTTAAAATGAGGAAATAAGCGTTCTAAAATGCTTTAAAAATTCAAAGACATTTTTCTATGTTAACTAACGGCACGGTATCGGACCTTAATATTGACCTATAATTTTTAAATTGGACCACGCATTATATTACAGGGTAATAGTGTACCCTACCACAGGATATAATTATAGGTCATTTAGGGGGTACACAGCGTGACCCTAAATTTTACTATGTATGCCTATGCGAAATAGAGTGTTCTGAGATGCTTAAAATGAAGAAATAAGCGTTCTAAAATGCTTTAAAAATTCAAAGATATTTTTCTATGTTAACTAACGGCACGGTATCGGACCTTATTATTGACCTATAATTTTTAAATTGAACCAGGTATTATATTACAGGGTAATAGTGTACCCAAACCAAAGGAAATAATTATAGGTCAATTAGGGGGTACACAGCGTGACCCTAAAGTTTACTATGTATGCCTATGCGAAATAAATTGTTCTGAGAAGCTTAAAATGAGGAAATAAGCGTTCTAAAATGCTTTAAAAATTAAAAAGACATTTTTCTATGTTAACTAACGGCACGGTATCGGACCTTAATATTGACCTATAATTTTTAAATTGGACCACCTATTATATTACAGGGTAATAGTGTACCCTACCACAGGAAATAATTATAGGTCATTTAGGGGGTACACTATGTATATTTTAAATAGTGCATTAAAACAAGGAAATACGAAGACACTTTTCTATGTTAACTAACATAACGGTATCGGACCTTAATATTGACCTATAATTTTTAAATTGGACCAGGTATTATATTACAGGGTAATAGTGTACCCTACCACAGGAAATAATTATAGGTCATTTAGGGGGTACACAGCGTGACCCTAAATTTTACTATGTATGCTTATGCGAAATAGAGTGTTCTGAGAAGCTTAAAATAAAGAAATAAGCGTTCTAAAATGCTTTAAAAATTCAAAGACATCTTTCAATGGTTAACTAGCGCAAGGCGCAATATCAGACCTTAATATTGACCCATAATATTTAAATTGGACCAGGTATTATATTACAGGGTAATAGTGTACCCTACCACAGGAAATAATTATAGGTCAATTAGGGGGTACACTATGTATATTTTAAATAGTGCATTAAAACAAGGAAATACGAAGACACTTTTCTATGTTAACTAACTGCACGGTATCGGACCTTAAAATTGACCTATAATTTTTAAATTGTACCACATATTATATTACAGGGTAATAGTGTACCCTACCACAGGATATAATTATAGGTCATTTAGGGGGTACACAGCGTGACCCTAAATTTTACTATGTATGCCTATGCGAAATAGAGTGTTCTGAGATGCTTAAAATGAAGAAATAAGCGTTCTAAAATGCTTTAAAAATTCAAAGACATCTTTCAATGGTTAACTAACGCAAGGCGCAATATCTGACCTTAATATTGACCCATAATATTTAAATTGGAATAGGTATTATATTACAGGGTAATAATGTACCCTACCACAGGAAATAATTATAGGTCAATTAGGGGGTACACTATGTATATTTTAAATAGTGCATTAAAACAAGGAAATACGAAGACACTTTTCTATGTTAACTAACGGCACGGTATCGGACCTTAATATTGACCTATAATTTTTAAATTGTACCACGTATTATATTACAGGGTAATAGTGTACCTTACCACAGGAAATATTTATAGGTCAATTAGGTGGTACACAGCGTGACCCTAAAATTTACTATGTATGCCTATGCGAAATAGAGTGTTCTGAGAAGCTTAAAATGAAGAAATAAGCGTTCTAAAATGCTTTAAAAATTCAAAGACATCTTTCAATGGTTAACTAACGCAAGGCGCAATATCAGACCTTAATATTGACCCACAATATTTAAATTGGACCAGGTATTATATTACAGGGTAATAGTGTACCCTACCACAGGAAATAATTATAGGTCAATTAGGGGGTACACTATGTATATTTTAAATAGTGCATTAAAACAAGGAAATACAAAGACACTTTTCTATGTTAACTAACGGCACGGTATCGGACCTTAATATTGACCTATAATTTTTAAATTGGACCACGTATTATATTACAGGGTTATAGTGTACCCTACCACAGGAAATAATTATAGGTCAATTAGGGGGTACACAGCGTGACCCTAAAGTTTACTATGTATGCCTATGCGAAATAAAGTGTTCTGAGAAGCTTAAAATGAGGAAATAAGCGTTCTAAAATGCTTTAAAAATTCAAAGACATTTTTCTATGTTAACTAACGGCACGGTATCGGACCTTAATATTGACCTATAATATTTAAATTGGACCACGCATTATATTACAGGGTAATAGTGTACCCTACCACAGGATATAATTATAGGTCATTTAGGGGGTACACAGCGTGACCCTAAATTTTACTATGTATGCCTATGCGAAATAGAGTGTTCTGAGATGCTTAAAATGAAGAAATAAGCGTTCTAAAATGCTTTAAAAATTCAAAGACATCTTTCAATGGTTAACTAACGCAAGGCGCAATATCTGACCTTAATATTGACCCATAATATTTAAATTGGAATAGGTATTATATTACAGGGTAATAATGTACCCTACCACAGGAAATAATTATAGGTCAATTAGGGGGTACACTATGTATATTTTAAATAGTGCATTAAAACAAGGAAATACGAAGACACTTTTCTATGTTAACTAACGGCACGGTATCGGACCTTAATATTGACCTATAATTTTTAAATTGTACCACGTATTATATTACAGGGTAATAGTGTACCTTACCACAGGAAATATTTATAGGTCAATTAGGTGGTACACAGCGTGACCCTAAAATTTACTATGTATGCCTATGCGAAATAGAGTGTTCTGAGAAGCTTAAAATGAAGAAATAAGCGTTCTAAAATGCTTTAAAAATTCAAAGACATCTTTCAATGGTTAACTAACGCAAGGCGCAATATCAGACCTTAATATTGACCCACAATATTTAAATTGGACCAGGTATTATATTACAGGGTAATAGTGTACCCTACCACAGGAAATAATTATAGGTCAATTAGGGGGTACACTATGTATATTTTAAATAGTGCATTAAAACAAGGAAATACAAAGACACTTTTCTATGTTAACTAACGGCACGGTATCGGACCTTAATATTGACCTATAATTTTTAAATTGGACCACGTATTATATTACAGGGTTATAGTGTACCCTACCACAGGAAATAATTATAGGTCAATTAGGGGGTACACAGCGTGACCCTAAAGTTTACTATGTATGCCTATGCGAAATAAAGTGTTCTGAGAAGCTTAAAATGAGGAAATAAGCGTTCTAAAATGCTTTAAAAATTCAAAGACATTTTTCTATGTTAACTAACGGCACGGTATCGGACCTTAATATTGACCTATAATTTTTAAATTGGACCACGCATTATATTACAGGGTAATAGTGTACCCTACCACAGGATATAATTATAGGTCATTTAGGGGGTACACAGCGTGACCCTAAATTTTACTATGTATGCCTATGCGAAATAGAGTGTTCTGAGATGCTTAAAATGAAGAAATAAGCGTTCTAAAATGCTTTAAAAATTCAAAGACATCTTTCAATGGTTAACTAACGCAAGGCGCAATATCAGACCTTAATATTGACCCATAATATTTAAATTGGAATAGGTATTGTATTACAGGGTAATAGTGTACCCTACCACAGGAAATAATTATAGGTCAATTAGGAGGTACACTATGTATATTTTAAATAGTGCATTAAAACAAGGAAATACGAAGACACTTTTCTATGTTAACTAACGTCACGGTATCGGAACTTAATATTGACCTATAATTTTTAAATTGGACCACGTATTATATTACAGGGTTATAGTGTACCCTACCACAGGAAATAATTATAGGTCAATTAGGGGGTACACAGAGAGACCCTAAAGTTTACTATGTATGTATATGCGAAATAAAGTGTTCTGAGAAGCTTAAAATGAGGAAATAAGCGTTCTAAAATGCTTTAAAAATTCAAAGACATTTTTCAATGTTAACTAACGGCACGGTATCGGACCTTAATATTGACCTATAATTTTTAAATTGGACCACGTATTATATTACAGGGTAATAGTGTACCCTACCACAGGAAATAATTATAGGTCATTTAGGGGGTACACAGCGTGACCCTAAATTTTACTATGTATGCTTATGCGAAATAGAGTGTTCTGAGAAGCTTAAAATAAAGAAATAAGCGTTCTAAAATGCTTTAAAAATTCAAAGACATCTTTCAATGGTTAACTAGCGCAAGGCGCAATATCAGACCTTAATATTGACCCATAATATTTAAATTGGACCAGGTATTATATTACAGGGTAATAGTGTACCCTACCACAGGAAATAATTATAGGTCAATTAGGGGGTACACTATGTATATTTTAAATAGTGCATTAAAACAAGGAAATACGAAGACACTTTTCTATGTTAACTAACTGCACGGTATCGGACCTTAAAATTGACCTATAATTTTTAAATTGTACCACATATTATATTACAGGGTAATAGTGTACCTTACCACAGGAAATAATTATAGGTCAATTAGGTGGTACACAGCGTGACCCTAAAATTTACTATGTATGCCTATGCGAAATAGAGTGTTCTGAGAAGCTTAAAATGAAGAAATAAGCGTTCTAAAATGCTTTAAAAATTCAAAGACATCTTTCAATGGTTAACTAACGCAAGGCGCAATATCAGACCTTAATATTGACCCATAATATTTAAATTGGACCAGGTATTATATTACAGGGTAATAGTGTACCCTACCACAGGAAATAATTATAGGTCAATTAGGGGGTACACTATGTATATTTTAAATAGTGCATTAAAACAAGGAAATACGAAGACACGTTTCTATGTTAACTAACGGCACGGTATCGGACCTTAATATTGACCTATAATTTTTAAATTGGACCACGTATTATATTACAGGGTTATAGTGTACCCATCACAGGAAATAATTATAGGTCAATTAGGGGGTACACAGAGAGACCCTAAAGTTTACTATGTATGCCTAGGCGAAATAAAGTGTTCTGAGAAGCTTAAAATGAGGAAATAAGCGTTCTAAAATGCTTTAAAAATTCAAAGACATTTTTCAATGTTAACTAACGGCACGGTATCGGTCCTTAATATTGACCTATAATTTTTAAATTGGACCACGTATTATATTACAGGGTAATAGTGTACCCTACCACAGGAAATAATTATAGGTCATTTAGGGGGTACACAGCGTGACCCAAAATTTTACTATGTATGCTTATGCGAAATAGAGTGTTCTGAGAAGCTTAAAATGAAGAAATAAGCGTTCTAAAATGCTTTAAAAATTCAAAGTCATCTTTCAATGGTTAACTAGCGCAAGGCGCAATATCAGACCTTAATATTGACCCATAATATTTAAATTGGACCAGGTATTATATTACAGGGTAATAGTGTACCCTACCACAGGAAATAATAATAGGTCAATTAGGGGGTACACTATGTATATTTTAAATAGTGCATTAAAACAAGGAAATACGAAGACACTTTTCTATGTTAACTAACGGCACGGTATCGGACCTTAATATTGACCTATAATTTTTAAATTGTACCACGTATTATATTACAAGGTAATAGTGTACCTTACCACAGGAAATAATTATAGGTCAATTAGGTGGTACACAGCGTGACCCTAAAATTTACTATGTATGCCTATGCGAAATAGAGTGTTCTGAGAAGCTTAAAATGAGGAAATAAGCGTTCTAAAATGCTTTAAAAATTCAAAGACATTTTTCTATGTTAACTAACGGCACGGTATCGGACCTTAATATTGACCTATAATTTTTAAATTGGACCACGTATTATATTACAGGGTTATAGTGTACCCATCACAGGAAATAATTATAGGTCAATTAGGAGGTACACAGAGAGACCCTAAAGTTTACTAAGTATGCCTATGCGAAATAAAGTGTTCTGAGAAGCTTAAAATGAGGAAATAAGCGTTCTAAAATGCTTTAAAAATTCAAAGACATTTTTCAATGTTAACTAACGGCACGGTATCGGTCCTTAATATTGACCTATAATTTTTAAATTGGACCACGTATTATATTACAGGGTAATAGTGTACCCTACCACAGGAAATAATTATAGGTCATTTAGGGGGTACACAGCGTGACCCTAAATTTTACTATGTATGCATATGCGAAATAGAGTGTTCTGAGAAGCTTAAAATAAAGAAATAAGCGTTCTAAAATGCTTTAAAAATTCAAAGACATCTTTCAATGGTTAACTAGCGCAAGGCGCAATATCAGACCTTAATATTGACCCATAATATTTAAATTGGACCAGGTATTATATTACAGGGTAATAGTGTACCCTACCACAGGAAATAATTATAGGTCAATTAGGGGCTACACTATGTATATTTTAAATAGTGCATTAAAACAAGGAAATACGAAGACACTTTTCTATGTTAACTAACTGCACGGTATCGGACCTTAAAATTGACCTATAATTTTTAAATTGTACCACGTATTATATTACAGGGTAATAGTGTACCTTACCACAGGAAATAATTATAGGTCAATTAGGTGGTACACAGCGTGACCCTAAAATTTACTATTAATGCCTATGCGAAATAGAGTGTTCTGAGAAGCTTAAAATGAGGAAATAAGCGTTCTAAAATGCTTTAAAAATTCAAAGACATTTTTCTATGTTAACTAACGGCACGGTATCGGACCTTAATATTGACCTATAATTTTTAAATTGGACCACGTATTATATTAGAGGGTAATAGTGTACCCTACCACAGGAAATAATTATAGGTCATTTAGGGGGTACACAGCGTGACCCTAAATTTTACTATGTATGCCTATGCGAAATAGAGTGTTCTGAGAAGCTTAAAATGAAGAAATAAGCGTTCTAAAATGCTTTAAAAATTCAAAGACATCTTTCAATGGTTAACTAACGCAAGGCGCAATATCAAACCTTAATATTGACCCATAATATTTAAATTGAACCAGGTATTGTATTACAGGGTAATAGTGTACCCTACCACAGGAAATAATTATAGGTCAATTAGGGGGTACACTATGTATATTTTAAATAGTGCATTAAAACAAGGAAATACGAAGACATTTTTCAATGTTAACTAACGGCACGGTATCGGAACTTAATATTGACCTATAATTTTTAAATTGGACCACGTATTATATTACAGGGTAATAGTGTGCCCTACCACAGGAAATAATTATAGGTCATTTAGGGGGTACACAGCGTGACCCTAAATTTTACTATGTATGCCTATGCGAAATAGAGTGCTCTGAGAAGCTTAAAATGAAGAAATAAGCGTTCTAAAATGCTTTAAAAATTCAAAGACATTTTTCTATGTTAACTAACGGCACGGTATCGGACCTTAATATTGACCTATAATTTTTAAATTGGACCACGTATTATATTACAGGGTAATAGTGTACCCTACCACAGGATATAATTATAGGTCATTTAGGGGGTACACAGCGTGACCCTAAATTTTACTATGTATGCCTATGCGAAATAGAGTGTTCTGAGATGCTTAAAATGAAGAAATAAGCGTTCTAAAATGCTTTAAAAATTCAAAGACATCTTTCAATGGTTAACTAACGCAAGGCGCAATATCAGACCTTAATATTGACCCATAATATTTAAATTGGAATAGGTATTATATTACAGGGTAATAGTGTACCCTACCACAGGAAATAATTATAGGTCAATCAGGGGGTACACTATGTATATTTTAAATAGTGCATTAAAACAAGGAAATACGAAGACACTTTTCTATGTTAACTAACGGCACGGTATCGGACCTTAATATTGACCTATAATTTTTAAATTGGACCACGTATTATATTAGAGGGTAATAGTGTACCCTACCACAGGAAATAATTATAGGTCATTTAGGGGGTACACAGCGTGACCCTAAATTTTACTATGTATGCCTATGCGAAATAGAGTGTTCTGAGAAGCTTAAAATGAAGAAATAAGCGTTCTAAAATGCTTTAAAAATTCAAAGACATCTTTCAATGGTTAACTAACGCAAGGCGCAATATCAAACCTTAATATTGACCCACAATATTTAAATTGGACCAGGTATTATATTACAGGGTAATAGTGTACCCTACCACAGGAAATAATTATAGGTCAATTAGGGGGTACACTATGTATATTTTAAATAGTGCATTAAAACAAGGAAATACAAAGACACTTTTCTATGTTAACTAACGGCACGGTATCGGACCTTAATATTGACCTATAATTTTTAAATTGGACCACGTATTATATTACAGGGTTATAGTGTACCCTACCACAGGAAATAATTATAGGTCAATTAGGGGGTACACAGCGTGACCCTAAAGTTTACTATGTATGCCTATGCGAAATAAAGTGTTCTGAGAAGCTTAAAATGAGGAAATAAGCGTTCTAAAATGCTTTAAAAATTCAAAGACATTTTTCTATGTTAACTAACGGCACGGTATCGGACCTTAATATTGACCTATAATTTTTAAATTGGACCACGCATTATATTACAGGGTAATAGTGTACCCTACCACAGGATATAATTATAGGTCATTTAGGGGGTACACAGCGTGACCCTAAATTTTACTATGTATGCCTATGCGAAATAGAGTGTTCTGAGATGCTTAAAATGAAGAAATAAGCGTTCTAAAATGCTTTAAAAATTCAAAGACATCTTTCAATGGTTAACTAACGCAAGGCGCAATATCTGACCTTAATATTGACCCATAATATTTAAATTGGAATAGGTATTATATTACAGGGTAATAATGTACCCTACCACAGGAAATAATTATAGGTCAATTAGGGGGTACACTATGTATATTTTAAATAGTGCATTAAAACAAGGAAATACGAAGACACTTTTCTATGTTAACTAACGGCACGGTATCGGACCTTAATATTGACCTATAATTTTTAAATTGTACCACGTATTATATTACAGGGTAATAGTGTACCTTACCACAGGAAATATTTATAGGTCAATTAGGTGGTACACAGCGTGACCCTAAAATTTACTATGTATGCCTATGCGAAATAGAGTGTTCTGAGAAGCTTAAAATGAAGAAATAAGCGTTCTAAAATGCTTTAAAAATTCAAAGACATCTTTCAATGGTTAACTAACGCAAGGCGCAATATCAGACCTTAATATTGACCCACAATATTTAAATTGGACCAGGTATTATATTACAGGGTAATAGTGTACCCTACCACAGGAAATAATTATAGGTCAATTAGGGGGTACACTATGTATATTTTAAATAGTGCATTAAAACAAGGAAATACAAAGACACTTTTCTATGTTAACTAACGGCACGGTATCGGACCTTAATATTGACCTATAATTTTTAAATTGGACCACGTATTATATTACAGGGTTATAGTGTACCCTACCACAGGAAATAATTATAGGTCAATTAGGGGGTACACAGCGTGACCCTAAAGTTTACTATGTATGCCTATGCGAAATAAAGTGTTCTGAGAAGCTTAAAATGAGGAAATAAGCGTTCTAAAATGCTTTAAAAATTCAAAGACATTTTTCTATGTTAACTAACGGCACGGTATCGGACCTTAATATTGACCTATAATTTTTAAATTGGACCACGCATTATATTACAGGGTAATAGTGTACCCTACCACAGGATATAATTATAGGTCATTTAGGGGGTACACAGCGTGACCCTAAATTTTACTATGTATGCCTATGCGAAATAGAGTGTTCTGAGATGCTTAAAATGAAGAAATAAGCGTTCTAAAATGCTTTAAAAATTCAAAGACATCTTTCAATGGTTAACTAACGCAAGGCGCAATATCAGACCTTAATATTGACCCATAATATTTAAATTGGAATAGGTATTGTATTACAGGGTAATAGTGTACCCTACCACAGGAAATAATTATAGGTCAATTAGGGGGTACACTATGTATATTTTAAATAGTGCATTAAAACAAGGAAATACGAAGACACTTTTCTATGTTAACTAACGTCACGGTATCGGAACTTAATATTGACCTATAATTTTTAAATTGGACCACGTATTATATTACAGGGTTATAGTGTACCCTACCACAGGAAATAATTATAGGTCAATTAGGGGGTACACAGAGAGACCCTAAAGTTTACTATGTATGTATATGCGAAATAAAGTGTTCTGAGAAGCTTAAAATGAGGAAATAAGCGTTCTAAAATGCTTTAAAAATTCAAAGACATTTTTCAATGTTAACTAACGGCACGGTATCGGACCTTAATATTGACCTATAATTTTTAAATTGGACCACGTATTATATTACAGGGTAATAGTGTACCCTACCACAGGAAATAATTATAGGTCATTTAGGGGGTACACAGCGTGACCCTAAATTTTACTATGTATGCTTATGCGAAATAGAGTGTTCTGAGAAGCTTAAAATAAAGAAATAAGCGTTCTAAAATGCTTTAAAAATTCAAAGACATCTTTCAATGGTTAACTAGCGCAAGGCGCAATATCAGACCTTAATATTGACCCATAATATTTAAATTGGACCAGGTATTATATTACAGGGTAATAGTGTACCCTACCACAGGAAATAATTATAGGTCAATTAGGGGGTACACTATGTATATTTTAAATAGTGCATTAAAACAAGGAAATACGAAGACACTTTTCTATGTTAACTAACGGCACGGTATCGGACCTTAATATTGACCTATAATTTTTAAATTGTACCACGTATTATATTACAGGGTAATAGTGTACCTTACCACAGGAAATATTTATAGGTCAATTAGGTGGTACACAGCGTGACCCTAAAATTTACTATGTATGCCTATGCGAAATAGAGTGTTCTGAGAAGCTTAAAATGAAGAAATAAGCGTTCTAAAATGCTTTAAAAATTCAAAGACATCTTTCAATGGTTAACTAACGCAAGGCGCAATATCAGACCTTAATATTGACCCACAATATTTAAATTGGACCAGGTATTATATTACAGGGTAATAGTGTACCCTACCACAGGAAATAATTATAGGTCAATTAGGGGGTACACTATGTATATTTTAAATAGTGCATTAAAACAAGGAAATACAAAGACACTTTTCTATGTTAACTAACGGCACGGTATCGGACCTTAATATTGACCTATAATTTTTAAATTGGACCACGTATTATATTACAGGGTTATAGTGTACCCTACCACAGGAAATAATTATAGGTCAATTAGGGGGTACACAGCGTGACCCTAAAGTTTACTATGTATGCCTATGCGAAATAAAGTGTTCTGAGAAGCTTAAAATGAGGAAATAAGCGTTCTAAAATGCTTTAAAAATTCAAAGACATTTTTCTATGTTAACTAACGGCACGGTATCGGACCTTAATATTGACCTATAATTTTTAAATTGGACCACGCATTATATTACAGGGTAATAGTGTACCCTACCACAGGATATAATTATAGGTCATTTAGGGGGTACACAGCGTGACCCTAAATTTTACTATGTATGCCTATGCGAAATAGAGTGTTCTGAGATGCTTAAAATGAAGAAATAAGCGTTCTAAAATGCTTTAAAAATTCAAAGACATCTTTCAATGGTTAACTAACGCAAGGCGCAATATCAGACCTTAATATTGACCCATAATATTTAAATTGGAATAGGTATTGTATTACAGGGTAATAGTGTACCCTACCACAGGAAATAATTATAGGTCAATTAGGGGGTACACTATGTATATTTTAAATAGTGCATTAAAACAAGGAAATACGAAGACACTTTTCTATGTTAACTAACGTCACGGTATCGGAACTTAATATTGACCTATAATTTTTAAATTGGACCACGTATTATATTACAGGGTTATAGTGTACCCTACCACAGGAAATAATTATAGGTCAATTAGGGGGTACACAGAGAGACCCTAAAGTTTACTATGTATGTATATGCGAAATAAAGTGTTCTGAGAAGCTTAAAATGAGGAAATAAGCGTTCTAAAATGCTTTAAAAATTCAAAGACATTTTTCAATGTTAACTAACGGCACGGTATCGGACCTTAATATTGACCTATAATTTTTAAATTGGACCACGTATTATATTACAGGGTAATAGTGTACCCTACCACAGGAAATAATTATAGGTCATTTAGGGGGTACACAGCGTGACCCTAAATTTTACTATGTATGCTTATGCGAAATAGAGTGTTCTGAGAAGCTTAAAATAAAGAAATAAGCGTTCTAAAATGCTTTAAAAATTCAAAGACATCTTTCAATGGTTAACTAGCGCAAGGCGCAATATCAGACCTTAATATTGACCCATAATATTTAAATTGGACCAGGTATTATATTACAGGGTAATAGTGTACCCTACCACAGGAAATAATTATAGGTCAATTAGGGGGTACACTATGTATATTTTAAATAGTGCATTAAAACAAGGAAATACGAAGACACTTTTCTATGTTAACTAACTGCACGGTATCGGACCTTAAAATTGACCTATAATTTTTAAATTGTACCACATATTATATTACAGGGTAATAGTGTACCTTACCACAGGAAATAATTATAGGTCAATTAGGTGGTACACAGCGTGACCCTAAAATTTACTATGTATGCCTATGCGAAATAGAGTGTTCTGAGAAGCTTAAAATGAAGAAATAAGCGTTCTAAAATGCTTTAAAAATTCAAAGACATCTTTCAATGGTTAACTAACGCAAGGCGCAATATCAGACCTTAATATTGACCCATAATATTTAAATTGGACCAGGTATTATATTACAGGGTAATAGTGTACCCTACCACAGGAAATAATTATAGGTCAATTAGGGGGTACACTATGTATATTTTAAATAGTGCATTAAAACAAGGAAATACGAAGACACGTTTCTATGTTAACTAACGGCACGGTATCGGACCTTAATATTGACCTATAATTTTTAAATTGGACCACGTATTATATTACAGGGTTATAGTGTACCCATCACAGGAAATAATTATAGGTCAATTAGGGGGTACACAGAGAGACCCTAAAGTTTACTATGTATGCCTAGGCGAAATAAAGTGTTCTGAGAAGCTTAAAATGAGGAAATAAGCGTTCTAAAATGCTTTAAAAATTCAAAGACATTTTTCAATGTTAACTAACGGCACGGTATCGGTCCTTAATATTGACCTAAAATTTTTAAATTGGACCACGTATTATATTACAGGGTAATAGTGTACCCTACCACAGGAAATAATTATAGGTCATTTAGGGGGTACACAGCGTGACCCAAAATTTTACTATGTATGCTTATGCGAAATAGAGTGTTCTGAGAAGCTTAAAATGAAGAAATAAGCGTTCTAAAATGCTTTAAAAATTCAAAGTCATCTTTCAATGGTTAACTAGCGCAAGGCGCAATATCAGACCTTAATATTGACCCATAATATTTAAATTGGACCAGGTATTATATTACAGGGTAATAGTGTACCCTACCACAGGAAATAATAATAGGTCAATTAGGGGGTACACTATGTATATTTTAAATAGTGCATTAAAACAAGGAAATACGAAGACACTTTTCTATGTTAACTAACGGCACGGTATCGGACCTTAATATTGACCTATAATTTTTAAAATGTACCACGTATTATATTACAAGGTAATAGTGTACCTTACCACAGGAAATAATTATAGGTCAATTAGGTGGTACACAGCGTGACCCTAAAATTTACTATGTATGCCTATGCGAAATAGAGTGTTCTGAGAAGCTTAAAATGAGGAAATAAGCGTTCTAAAATGCTTTAAAAATTCAAAGACATTTTTCTATGTTAACTAACGGCACGGTATCGGACCTTAATATTGACCTATAATTTTTAAATTGGACCACGTATTATATTACAGGGTTATAGTGTACCCATCACAGGAAATAATTATAGGTCAATTAGGGGGTACACAGAGAGACCCTAAAGTTTACTAAGTATGCCTATGCGAAATAAAGTGTTCTGAGAAGCTTAAAATGAGGAAATAAGCGTTCTAAAATGCTTTAAAAATTCAAAGACATTTTTCAATGTTAACTAACGGCACGGTATCGGTCCTTAATATTGACATATAATTTTTAAATTGGACCACGTATTATATTACAGGGTAATAGTGTACCCTACCACAGGAAATAATTATAGGTCATTTAGGGGGTACACAGCGTGACCCTAAATTTTACTATGTATGCATATGCGAAATAGAGTGTTCTGAGAAGCTTAAAATAAAGAAATAAGCGTTCTAAAATGCTTTAAAAATTCAAAGACATCTTTCAATGGTTAACTAGCGCAAGGCGCAATATCAGACCTTAATATTGACCCATAATATTTAAATTGGACCAGGTATTATATTACAGGGTAATAGTGTACCCTACCACAGGAAATAATTATAGGTCAATTAGGGGGTACACTATGTATATTTTAAATAGTGCATTAAAACAAGGAAATACGAAGACACTTTTCTATGTTAACTAACTGCACGGTATCGGACCTTAAAATTGACCTATAATTTTTAAATTGTACCACGTATTATATTACAGGGTAATAGTGTACCTTACCACAGGAAATAATTATAGGTCAATTAGGTGGTACACAGCGTGACCCTAAAATTTACTATTAATGCCTATGCGAAATAGAGTGTTCTGAGAAGCTTAAAATGAGGAAATAAGCGTTCTAAAATGCTTTAAAAATTCAAAGACATTTTTCTATGTTAACTAACGGCACGGTATCGGACCTTAATATTGACCTATAATTTTTAAATTGGACCACGTATTATATTAGAGGGTAATAGTGTACCCTACCACAGGAAATAATTATAGGTCATTTAGGGGGTACACAGCGTGACCCTAAATTTTACTATGTATGCCTATGCGAAATAGAGTGTTCTGAGAAGCTTAAAATGAAGAAATAAGCGTTCTAAAATGCTTTAAAAATTCAAAGACATCTTTCAATGGTTAACTAACGCAAGGCGCAATATCAAACCTTAATATTGACCCATAATATTTAAATTGAACCAGGTATTGTATTACAGGGTAATAGTGTACCCTACCACAGGAAATAATTATAGGTCAATTAGGGGGTACACTATGTATATTTTAAATAGTGCATTAAAACAAGGAAATACGAAGACATTTTTCAATGTTAACTAACGGCACGGTATCGGAACTTAATATTGACCTATAATTTTTAAATTGGACCACGTATTATATTACAGGGTAATAGTGTGCCCTACCACAGGAAATAATTATAGGTCATTTAGGGGGTACACAGCGTGACCCTAAATTTTACTATGTATGCCTATGCGAAATAGAGTGCTCTGAGAAGCTTAAAATGAAGAAATAAGCGTTCTAAAATGCTTTAAAAATTCAAAGACATTTTTCTATGTTAACTAACGGCACGGTATCGGACCTTAATATTGACCTATAATTTTTAAATTGGACCACGTATTATATTACAGGGTAATAGTGTACCCTACCACAGGATATAATTATAGGTCATTTAGGGGGTACACAGCGTGACCCTAAATTTTACTATGTATGCCTATGCGAAATAGAGTGTTCTGAGATGCTTAAAATGAAGAAATAAGCGTTCTAAAATGCTTTAAAAATTCAAAGACATCTTTCAATGGTTAACTAACGCAAGGCGCAATATCAGACCTTAATATTGACCCATAATATTTAAATTGGAATAGGTATTATATTACAGGGTAATAGTGTACCCTACCACAGGAAATAATTATAGGTCAATCAGGGGGTACACTATGTATATTTTAAATAGTGCATTAAAACAAGGAAATACGAAGACACTTTTCTATGTTAACTAACGGCACGGTATCGGACCTTAATATTGACCTATAATTTTTAAATTGGACCACGTATTATATTAGAGGGTAATAGTGTACCCTACCACAGGAAATAATTATAGGTCATTTAGGGGGTACACAGCGTGACCCTAAATTTTACTATGTATGCCTATGCGAAATAGAGTGTTCTGAGAAGCTTAAAATGAAGAAATAAGCGTTCTAAAATGCTTTAAAAATTCAAAGACATCTTTCAATGGTTAACTAACGCAAGGCGCAATATCAAACCTTAATATTGACCCATAATATTTAAATTGAACCAGGTATAGTATTACAGGGTAATAGTGTACCCTACCACAGGAAATAATTATAGGTCAATTAGGGGGTACACTATGTATATTTTAAATAGTGCATTAAAACAAGGAAATACGAAGACATTTTTCAATGTTAACTAACGGCACGGTATCGGAACTTAATATTGACCTATAATTTTTAAATTGGACCACGTATTATATTACAGGGTAATAGTGTGCCCTACCACAGGAAATAATTATAGGTCATTTAGGGGGTACACAGCGTGACCCTAAATTTTACTATGTATGCCTATGCGAAATAGAGTGCTCTGAGAAGCTTAAAATGAAGAAATAAGCGTTCTAAAATGCTTTAAAAATTCAAAGACATTTTTCTATGTTAACTAACGGCACGGTATCGGACCTTATTATTGACCTATAATTTTTAAATTGAACCAGGTATTATATTACAGGGTAATAGTGTACCCAAACCAAAGGAAATAATTATAGGTCAAGTAGGGGGTACACAGCGTGACCCTAAAGTTTACTATGTATGCCTATGCGAAATAAATTGTTCTGAGAAGCTTAAAATGAGGAAATAAGCGTTCTAAAATGCTTTAAAAATTCAAAGACATTTTTCTATGTTAACTAACGGCATGGTATCGGACCTTAATATTGACCTATAATTTTTAAATTGGACCACGTATTATATTACAGGGTAATAGTGTACCCTACCACAGGATATAATTATAGGTCATTTAGGGGGTACACAGCGTGACCCTAAATTTTACTATGTATGCCTATGCGAAATAGAGTGTTCTGAGATGCTTAAAATGAAGAAATAAGCGTTCTAAAATGCTTTAAAAATTCAAAGACATCTTTCAATGGTTAACTAACGCAAGGCGCAATATCAGACCTTAATATTGACCCATAATATTTAAATTGGAATAGGTATTATATTACAGGGTAATAGTGTACCCTACCACAGGAAATAATTATAGGTCAATTAGGGGGTACACTATGTATATTTTAAATAGTGCATTAAAACAAGGAAATACGAAGACACTTTTCTATGTTAACTAACGGCACGGTATCGGACCTTAATATTGACCTATAATTTTTAAATTGTACCACGTATTATATTACAGGGTAATAGTGTACCTTACCACAGGAAATAATTATAGGTCAATTAGGTGGTACACAGCGTGACCCTAAAATTTACTATGTATGCCTATGCGAAATAGAGTGTTCTGAGAAGCTTAAAATGAAGAAATAAGCGTTCTAAAATGCTTTAAAAATTCAAAGACATCTTTCAATGGTTAACTAACGCAAGGCGCAATATCAGACCTTAATATTGACCCATAATATTTAAATTGGACCAGGTATTATATTACAGGGTAATAGTGTACCCTACCACAGGAAATAATTATAGGTCAATTAGGGGGTACACTATGTATATTTTAAATAGTGCATTAAAACAAGGAAATACAAAGACACTTTTCTATGTTAACTAACGGCACGGTATCGGACCTTAATATTGACCTATAATTTTTAAATTGGACCACGTATTATATTACAGGGTTATAGTGTACCCTACCACAGGAAATAATTATAGGTCAATTAGGGGGTACGCAGAGTGACCCTAAAGTTTTCTATGTATGCCTATGCGAAATTAAGTGTTCTGAGAAGCTTAAAATGAGGAAATAAGCGTTCTAAAATGCTTTAAAAATTCAAAGACATTTTTCTATGCTAACTAACGGCACGGTATCGGACCTTAATATTGACTTATAATTTTTAAATTGGACCACGTATTATATTACAGGGTAATAGTGTACCCTACCACAGGAAATAATTATAGGTCAATTAGGGGGTACACAGCGTGACCCTAAATTTTACTATGTATGCCTATGCGAAATAGAGTGTTCTGAGAAGCTTAAAATGAAGAAATAAGCGTTCTAAAATGCTTTAAAAATTCAAAGACATCTTTCAATGGTTAACTAACGCAAGGCGCAATATCAAACCTTAATATTGACCCATAATATTTAAATTGAACCAGGTATTATATTACAGGGTAATAGTGTACCCTACCACAGGAAATAATTATAGGTCAATTAGGGGGTACACTATGTATATTTTAAATAGTGCATTAAAACAAGGAAATACGAAGACACTTTTCTATGTTAACTAACGGCACGGTATCGGACCTTAATATTGACCTATAATTTTTAAATTGTACCACGTATTATATTACAGGGTAATAGTGTACCTTACCACAGGAAATAATTATAGGTCAATTAGGTGGTACACAGCGTGACCCTAAAATTTACTATGCATGCCTATGCGAAGTAGAGTGTTCTGAGAAGCTTAAAATGAAGAAATAAGCGTTCTAAAATGCTTTAAAAATTCAAAGACATCTTTCAATGGTTAACTAACGCAAGGCGCAATATCAGACCTTAATATTGACCCATAATATTTAAATTGGACCAGGTATTATATTACAGGGTAATAGTGTACCCTACCACAGGAAATAATTATAGGTCAATTAGGGGGTACACTATGTATATTTTAAATAGTGCATTAAAACAAGGAAATACGAAGACACTTTTCTATGTTAACTAACGGCACGGTATCGGACCTTAATATTGACCTATAATTTTTAAACTGGACCACGTATTATATTACAGGGTTATAGTGTACCCTACCACAGGAAATAATTATAGGACAATTAGGGGGTACACAGAGTGACCCTAAAGTTTACTATGTATGCCTATGCGAAATAAAGTGTTCTGAGAAGCTTAAAATGAGGAAATAAGCGTTCTAAAATGCTATAAAAATTCAAAGACATTTTTCTATGTTAACTAACTTCACGGTATCGGACCTTAATATTGACCTATAATTTTTAAATTGGACCACCTATTATATTACAGGGTAATAGTGTACCCTACCACAGGAAATAATTATAGGTCATTTAGGGGGTACACTATGTATATTTTAAATAGTGCATTAAAACAAGGAAATACGAAGACACTTTTCTATGTTAACTAACGGCACGGTATCGGACCTTAATATTGACCTATAATTTTTAAATTGTACCACGTATTATATTACAGGGTAATAGTGTACCTTACCACAGGAAATAATTATAGGTCAATTAGGTGGTACACAGCGTGACCCTAAAGTTTACTATGTATGCCTATGCGAAATAAAGTGTTCTGAGAAGCTTAAAATGAGGAAATAAGCGCTCTAAAATGCTTTAAAAATTCAATGACATTTTTCTATGCTAACTAACGGCACGGTATCGGACCTTAATATTGACCTATATTTTTTAAATTGGATCACCTAATATATTACAGGGTGTACACAATTACAATTGACCTATAATTAATTCCTTACCACAGGAAATAATTATAGGTCAATTAGGGGGTACACAGCGTGACCCTAAAGTTTACTATGTATGCCTATGCGAAATAAAGTGTTCTGAGAAGCTTAAAATGAAGAAATAAGCGTTCTAAAATGCTTTAAAAATTCAAAGACATCTTTCAATGGTTAACTAACGCAAGGCGCAATATCAAACCTTAATATTGACCCATAATATTTAAATTGAACCAGGTATTGTATTACAGGGTAATAGTGTACCCTACCACAGGAAATAATTATAGGTCCATTAGGGGGTACACAGCGTGACCCTAAAGTTTACTATGTATGCCTATGCGAAATAAAGTGTTCTGAGAAGCTTAAAATGAGGAAATAAGCGTTCTAAAATGCTTTAAAAATTCAAAGACATTTTTTTATGTTAACTAACGGCACGGTATCGGACCTTAATATTGACCTATAATTTTTGAATTGGACCACGTATTATATTACAGGGTAATAGTGTACCCTACCACAGGATATAATTATAGGTCATTTAGGGGGTACACAGCGTGACCCTAAATTTTACTATGTATGCCTATGCGAAATAGAGTGTTCTGAGATGCTTAAAATGAAGAAATAAGCGTTCTAAAATGCTTTAAAACTTCAAAGACATCTTTCAATTATTAACTAACGCAAGGCGCGATATCAGACCTTAATATGGAACCATAATATTTCAATTGGACCAGGTATTATATTACAGGGTAATAGTGTACCCTACAACAGGAAATAATTATAGGTCAATTAGGGGGTACACTATGTATGTTTTAAATAGTGCATTAAAACAAGAACATACGAAGACACTTTTCTATGTTAACTAACGGCACGGTATTGCACCTTAATATTGACCTATAATTTTTAAATTGGACCACGTGTTATATTACAGGGTTATAGTGTACCCTACCACAGGAAATAATTATAGGTCAATTAGGGGGTACACAGAGTGACCCTAAAATTTACTATGTATGCCTATGCGAAATAAAGTGTTCTGAGAAGCTTAAAATGAGGAAATAAGCGTTCTAAAATGCTTTAAAAATTCAAAGACATTTTTCTATGTTAACTAACGGCACGGTGTCGGACCTTAATATTGACCTATAATTTTTAAATTGGACCACCTATTATATTACAGGGTAATAGTGTACCCTACCACAGGAAATAATTATAGGTCAATTAGGGGGTACACAGCGTGACCCTAAAGTTTACTACGTATGCCTATGCGAAATAAAGTGTTCTGAGAAGCTTAAAATGAAGAAATAAGCGTTCTAAAATGCTTTAAAAATTCAAAGACATCTTTCAATGGTTAACTAACGCAAGGCGCAATATCAAACCTTAATATTGACCCATAATATTTAAATTGAACCAGGTATTGTATTACAGGGTAATAGTGTACCCTATCACAGGAAATAATTATAGGTCAATTAGGGGGTACACTATGAATATTTTAAATAGTGCATTAAAACAAGGAAATACGAAGACATTTTTCAATGTTAAATAACGGCACGGTATCGGAACTTAATATTGACCTATAATTTTTAAATTGGACCACGTATTATATTGCAGGGTAATAGTGTACCCTACCACAGGAAATAATTATAGGTCATTTAGGGGGTACACAGCGTGACCCTAAATTTTACTATGTATGCCTATGCGAAATAAAGTGTTCTGAGAAGCTTAAAATGAGGAAATAAGCGCTCTAAAATGCTTTAAAAATTCAATGACATTTTTCTATGCTAACTAACGGCACGGTATCGGACCTTAATATTGACCTATATTTTTTTAAATTGGATCACCTAATATATTACAGGGTGTACACAATTACAATTGACCTATAATTAATTCCTTACCACAGGAAATAATTATAGGTCAATTAGGGGGTACACAGCGTGACCCTAAAGTTTACTATGTATGCCTATGCGAAATAAAGTGTTCTGAGAAGCTTAAAATGAAGAAATAAGCGTTCTAAAATGCTTTAAAAATTCAAAGACATCTTTCAATGGTTAACTAACGCAAGGCGCAATATCAAACCTTAATATTGACCCATAATATTTAAATTGAACCAGGTATTGTATTACAGGGTAATAGTGTACCCTACCACAGGAAATAATTATAGGTCCATTAGGGGGTACACAGCGTGACCCTAAAGTTTACTATGTATGCCTATGCGAAATAAAGTGTTCTGAGAAGCTTAAAATGAGGAAATAAGCCCTCTAAAATGCTTTAAAAATTCAATGACATTTTTCTATGCTAACTAACGGCACGGTATCGGACCTTAATATTGACCTATATTTTTTAAATTGGATCACCTAATATATTACAGGGTGTACACAATTACAATTGACCTATAATTAATTCCTTACCACAGGAAATAATTATAGGTCAATTAGGGGGGTACACAGCGTGACCCTAAAGTTTACTATGTATGCCTATGCGAAATAAAGTGTTCTGAGAAGCTTAAAATGAAGAAATAAGCGTTCTAAAATGCTTTAAAAATTCAAAGACATCTTTCAATGGTTAACTAACGCAAGGCGCAATATCAAACCTTAATATTGACCCATAATATTTAAATTGAACCAGGTATTGTATTACAGGGTAATAGTGTACCCTACCACAGGAAATAATTATAGGTCCATTAGGGGGTACACAGCGTGACCCTAAAGTTTACTATGTATGCCTATGCGAAATAAAGTGTTCTGAGAAGCTTAAAATGAGGAAATAAGCGTTCTAAAATGCTTTAAAAATTCAAAGACATTTTTTTATGTTAACTAACGGCACGGTATCGGACCTTAATATTGACCTATAATTTTTGAATTGGACCACGTATTATATTACAGGGTAATAGTGTACCCTACCACAGGATATAATTATAGGTCATTTAGGGGGTACACAGCGTGACCCTAAATTTTACTATGTATGCCTATGCGAAATAGAGTGTTCTGAGATGCTTAAAATGAAGAAATAAGCGTTCTAAAATGCTTTAAAACTTCAAAGACATCTTTCAATTATTAACTAACGCAAGGCGCGATATCAGACCTTAATATGGAACCATAATATTTCAATTGGACCAGGTATTATATTACAGGGTAATAGTGTACCCTACAACAGGAAATAATTATAGGTCAATTAGGGGGTACACTATGTATGTTTTAAATAGTGCATTAAAACAAGAACATACGAAGACACTTTTCTATGTTAACTAACGGCACGGTATTGCACCTTAATATTGACCTATAATTTTTAAATTGGACCACGTGTTATATTACAGGGTTATAGTGTACCCTACCACAGGAAATAATTATAGGTCAATTAGGGGGTACACAGAGTGACCCTAAAATTTACTATGTATGCCTATGCGAAATAAAGTGTTCTGAGAAGCTTAAAATGAGGAAATAAGCGTTCTAAAATGCTTTAAAAATTCAAAGACATTTTTCTATGTTAACTAACGGCACGGTGTCGGACCTTAATATTGACCTATAATTTTTAAATTGGACCACCTATTATATTACAGGGTAATAGTGTACCCTACCACAGGAAATAATTATAGGTCAATTAGGGGGTACACAGCGTGACCCTAAAGTTTACTACGTATGCCTATGCGAAATAAAGTGTTCTGAGAAGCTTAAAATGAAGAAATAAGCGTTCTAAAATGCTTTAAAAATTCAAAGACATCTTTCAATGGTTAACTAACGCAAGGCGCAATATCAAACCTTAATATTGACCCATAATATTTAAATTGAACCAGGTATTGTATTACAGGGTAATAGTGTACCCTATCACAGGAAATAATTATAGGTCAATTAGGGGGTACACTATGAATATTTTAAATAGTGCATTAAAACAAGGAAATACGAAGACATTTTTCAATGTTAAATAACGGCACGGTATCGGAACTTAATATTGACCTATAATTTTTAAATTGGACCACGTATTATATTGCAGGGTAATAGTGTACCCTACCACAGGAAATAATTATAGGTCATTTAGGGGGTACACAGCGTGACCCTAAATTTTACTATGTATGCCTATGCGAAATACAGTGTTCTGAGAAGCTTAAAATGAAGAAATTAGCGTTCTAAAATGCTTTAAAAATTCAAAGACATCTTTCAATGGTTATCTAACGCAAGGCTCAATATCAGAACTTAATATTGACCCATAATATTTAAATTGGACCAGGTATTATATTACAGGGTAATAGTGTACACTACCACAGGAAATAATTATAGGTCAATTAGGGGGTACACTATATATATTTTAAATAGTGCATTAAAACAAGGAAATACGAAGACACTTTTCTATGTTAACTAACGGCACGGTATCGGACCTTAATATTGACCTATAATTTTTAAATTGGACCACGTATTATATTACAGGGTTATAGTGTACCCTACCACAGGAAATAATTATAGGTCAATTAGGGGGTACGCAGAGTGACCCTAAAGTTTTCTATGTATGCCTATGCGAAATGAAGTGTTCTGAGAAGCTTAAAATGAGGAAATAAGCGTTCTAAAATGCTTTAAAAATTCAAAGACATTTTTCTATGCTAACTAACGGCACGGTATCGGACCTTAATATTGACCTATAATTTTTAAATTGGACCACCTATTATATTACAGGGTAATAGTGTACCCTACAACAGGAAATAATTATAGGTCAATTAGGGGGTACACAGCGTGACCCTAAAGTTTACTATGTATGCCTATGCGAAATAGAATGTTCTGAGATGCTTAAAATGAAGAAATAAGCGTTCTAAAATGCTTTAAAAATTCAAAGACATCTTTCAATGGTTAACTAACGCAAGGCGCAATATCAGACCTTAATATTGACCCATAATATTTAACTTGAACCAGATATTATATCTGAGGGTAATAGTGTACCCTACAACAGGAAATAATTATAGGTCAATAAGGGGGTACACTATGTATGTTTTAAATAGTGCATTAAAACAAGAAAATACGAAGACACTTTTCTATGTTAACTAACGGCACGGTATTGCACCTTAATATTGACCTATAATTTTTAAATTGGACCACGTATTATATTACAGGGTTATAGTGTACCCTACCACAGGAAATAATTATAGGTCAATTAGGGGGTACACAGAGTGACCCTAAAATTTACTATGTATGCCTATGCGAAATAAAGTGTTCTGAGAAGCTTAAAATGAGGAAATAAGCGTTCTAAAATGCTTTAAAAATTCAAAGACATTTTTCTATGTTAACTAACGGCACGGTATCGGACCTTAATATTGACCTATAATTTTTAAATTGGACCACCTATTATATTACAGGGTAATAGTGTACCCTACCACAGGAAATAATTATAGGTCAATTAGGGGGTACACAGCGTGACCCTAAAGTTTACTACGTATGCCTATGCGAAATAAAGTGTTCTGAGAAGCTTAAAATGAAGAAATAAGCGTTCTAAAATGCTTTAAAAATTCAAAGACATCTTTCAATGGTTAACTAACGCAAGGCGCAATATCAAACCTTAATATTGACCCATAATATTTAAATTGAACCAGGTATTGTATTACAGGGTAATAGTGTACCCTACCACAGGAAATAATTATAGGTCAATTAGGGGGTACACAGCGTGACCCTATAGTTTACTATGTATGCCTATGCGAAATAAAGTGTTCTGAGAAGCTTAAAATGAGGAAATAAGCGTTCTAAAATGCTTTAAAAATTCAAAGACATTTTTTTATGTTAACTAACGGCACGGTATCGGACCTTAATATTGACCTATAATTTTTAAATTGGACCACGTATTATATTACAGGGTAATAGTGTACCCTACCACAGGATATAAATATAGGTCATTTAGGGGGTACACAGCGTGACCCTAAATTTTACTATGTATGCCTATGCGAAATAGAGTGTTCTGAGATGCTTAAAATGAAGAAATAAGCGTTCTAAAATGCTTTAAAAATTCAAAGACATCTTTCAATGGTTAACTAACGCAAGGCGCAATATCAGACCTTAATATTGACCCATAATATTTAAATTGGAATAGGTATTATATTACAGGGTAATAGTGTACCCTACCACAGGAAATAATTATAGGTCAATTAGGGGGTACACTATGTATATTTTAAATAGTGCATTAAAACAAGGAAATACGAATACACTTTTCTATGTTAACTAACAGCACGGTATCGGACCTTAATATTGACCTATAATTTTTAAATTGGACCACGTATTATATTACAGGGTTATAGTGTACCCTACAACAGGAAATAATTATAGGTCAATTAGGGGGTACACAGAGAGACCCTAAAGTTTACTATGTATGCCTATGCGAAATAAAGTGTTCTGAGAAGCTTAAAATGAGGAAATAAGCGTTCTAAAATGCTTTAAAAATTCAAAGACATTTTTCAATGTTAACTAACGGCACGGTATCGGTCCTTAATATTGACCTATAATTTTTAAATTGGACCACGTATTATATTACAGGGTAATAGTGTACCCTACCACAGGAAATAATTATAGGTCATTTAGGTTGTACACAGCGTGACCCTAAATTTTACTATGTATGCTTATGCGAAATAGAGTGTTCTGAGAAGCTTAAAATGAAGAAATAAGCGTTCTAAAATGCTTTAAAAATTCAAAGACATCTTTCAATGGTTAACTAGCGCAAGGCGCAATATCAAACCTTAATATTGACCCATAATATTTAAATTGAACCAGGTATTGTATTACAGGGTAATAGTGTACCCTACCACAGGAAATAATTATAGGTCAATTAGGGGGTACACAGCGTGACCCTATAGTTTACTATGTATGCCTATGCGAAATAAAGTGTTCTGAGAAGCTTAAAATGAGGAAATAAGCGTTCTAAAATGCTTTAAAAATTCAAAGACATTTTTTTATGTTAACTAACGGCACGGTATCGGACCTTAATATTGACCTATAATTTTTAAATTGGACCACGTATTATATTACAGGGTAATAGTGTACCCTACCACAGGATATAATTATAGGTCATTTAGGGGGTACACAGCGTGACCCTAAATTTTACTATGTATGCCTATGCGAAATAGAGTGTTCTGAGATGCTTAAAATGAAGAAATAAGCGTTCTAAAATGCTTTAAAAATTCAAAGACATCTTTCAATGGTTAACTAACGCAAGGCGCAATATCAGACCTTAATATTGACCCATAATATTTAAATTGGAATAGGTATTATATTACAGGGTAATAGTGTACCCTACCACAGGAAATAATTATAGGTCAATTAGGGGGTACACTATGTATATTTTAAATAGTGCATTAAAACAAGGAAATACGAATACACTTTTCTATGTTAACTAACAGCACGGTATCGGACCTTAATATTGACCTATAATTTTTAAATTGGACCACGTATTATATTACAGGGTTATAGTGTACCCTACAACAGGAAATAATTATAGGTCAATTAGGGGGTACACAGAGAGACCCTAAAGTTTACTATGTATGCCTATGCGAAATAAAGTGTTCTGAGAAGCTTAAAATGAGGAAATAAGCGTTCTAAAATGCTTTAAAAATTCAAAGACATTTTTCAATGGTTAACTAGCGCAAGGCGCAATATCAGACCTTAATATTGACCCATAATATTTAAATTGGACCAGGTATTATATTACAGGGTAATAGTGTACCCTACCACAGGAAATAATTATAGGTCAATTAGGGGGTACACTATGTATATTTTAAATAGTGCATTAAAACAAGGAAATACGAAGACACTTTTGTATGTTAACTAACGGCACGGTATCGGACCTTAATATTGACCTATAATTTATTAATTGTACCACGTATTATATTACAGGGTAATAGTGTACCTTACCACAGGAAATAATTATAGGTCAATTAGGTGGTACACAGCGTGACCCTAAAATTTACTATGTATGTCTATGCGAAATAGAGTGTTCTGAGAAGCTTAAAATGAAGAAATAAGCGTTCTAAAATGCTTTAAAAATTCAAAGACATCTTTCAATTATTAACTAACGCAAGGCGCGATATCAGACCTTAATATGGAACCATAATATTTCAATTGGACCAGGTATTATATTACAGGGTAATAGTGTACCCTACAACAGGAAATAATTATAGGTCAATTAGGGGGTACACTATGTATGTTTTAAATAGTGCATTAAAACAAGAAAATACGAAGACACTTTTCTATGTTAACTAACGGCACGGTATTGCACCTTAATATTGACCTATAATTTTTAAATTGGATCACGTATTATATTACAGGGTTATAGTGTACCCTACCACAGGAAATAATTATAGGTCAATTAGGGGGTACACAGAGTGACCCTAAAATTTACTATGTATGCCTATGCGAAATAAAGTGTTCTGAGAAGCTTAAAATGAGGAAATAAGCGTTCTAAAATGCTTTAAAAATTCAAAGACATTTTTCTATGTTAACTAACGGCACGGTATCGGACCTTAATATTAACCTATAATTTTTAAATTGGACCACCTATTATATTACAGGGTAATAGTGTACCCTACCACAGGAAATAATTATAGGTCAATTAGGGGGTACACAGCGTGACCCTAAAGTTTACTACGTATGCCTATGCGAAATAAAGTGTTCTGAGAAGCTTAAAATGAAGAAATAAGCGTTCTAAAATGCTTTAAAAATTCAAAGACATCTTTCAATGGTTATCTAACGCAAGGCGCAATATCAGACCTTAATATTGACCCATAATATTTAAATTGGACCAGGTATTATATTACACGGTAATAGTGTACCCTACCACAGGAAATAATTATAGGTCAATTAGGGGGTATACTATGTATATTTTAAATAGTGCATTAAAACAAGGAAATACGAAGACACTTTTCTATGTTAACTAACGGCACGGTATCGGACCTTAATATTGACCTATAATTTTTAAATTGGACCACGTATTATATTACAGGGTTATAGTGTACCCTACCACAGGAAATAATTATAGGTCAATTAGGGGGTACGCAGAGTGACCCTAAAGTTTTCTATGTATGCCTATGCGAAATGAAGTGTTCTGAGAAGCTTAAAATGAGGAAATAAGCGTTCTAAAATGCTTTAAAAATTCAAAGACATTTTTCTATGCTAACTAACGGCACGGTATCGGACCTTAATATTGACCTATAATTTTTAAATTGGACCACCTATTATATTACAGGGTAATAGTGTACCCTACAACAGGAAATAATTATAGGTCAATTAGGGGGTACACAGCGTGACCCTAAAGTTTACTATGTATGCCTATGCGAAATAGAGTGTTCTGAGATGCTTAAAATGAAGAAATAAGCGTTCTAAAATGCTTAAAAAATTCAAAGACATCTTTCAATGGTTAACTAACGCAAGGCGCAATATCTGACCTTAATATTGACCCATAATATTTAACTTGAACCAGATATTATATCTGAGGGTAATAGTGTACCCTACCACAGGAAATAATTATAGGTCAATTAGGGGGTACACTATGTATATTTTAAATAGTGCATTAAAACAAGGAAATTCGAAGACACTTTTCTATGTTAACTTGGGGTCCTGTGGTGGGCATGTGACACTTTCAGCGTAAGAATAGGGGAAAAAATCTCCTCCTCAGTTAAGAGACAGGATCAAGTTACAGTGGGATTTGTTTTATTGTTTTAGTCACTATGAGAGGTCTCACCTTTTTAAGCTAAGGGGAGAAAGGTTTCTTTACATTTCCCACCTACCTTCAAACATCTATACCAAGTTCGGGAACTTTTTTGTTTGTCTGCCGTTTTCTTACGTCTTTTTTAGTCAGTTTCATTGTTGCTATTTTTTTGTACAAATTTTTTCGTTCTACTTGTGAGTTATATTTTGAATAAATTAATTTCTTTATTACAAATATAATTTAACGAATATTTTTAATTGTATATAAAACAATATGGATTAATCAGAATCGAAAAGCGCTCTTTTAAGTAAATTAAATCAAATTGAAATAAAATATCAAAGCCATATATTTTACATAAACTCAAATAAATAGTTTTTTTTAGGTTTTATTTTAAATTCGTGTTATAAATATAGTTATTAGAATTTTAAAATTTTGATTATAATTCCTGCAGTTTAAAAAAAATTTTCTTACATGATTTTAAATAAATATCTGCATTTCCGAAGAGAAATATATATACTTAATACTACCGAAGAGTATTTATACTTTTAGATACATAAATATTTTAAATGTCACATTTATGAATATATAATTTATAATTACTAATGTATTTTCTATGTTTAAGAAATTGAAATCATGAACGCTATTTTTAACTTTCTTAAGAAAACCATTTTCCTTCTGTGGCGATTTTCATGTTTCTTTCCCTCTTTCTACACACAGTTTAACTTTCAGTTGTAGTTTCTAGAAATTCTTTTAATATCTCAGTTTTGTATCTTTTTATAAGATTGAAGCTAAATTTTTGAACAATAACATTCTACAAATCTATTACAGGAGTAAGTTGAAGTCAATTGTGAATGACTATGTTTTTTAAAAAAAATATAAAAATGCTAGGGAAAAAAATTATATATGCTACGCAGTTTCGATAAAGTGCTTACTTTTCATGAAATTTGCAGCAAAATAAAAGAAATGAGCCCGATTGTTATATGATAATCATTTGCAACTGAAGCACATTAACTGAAATATTTATGAGTTTTCGCGTTTTTGGAACTATTTTAAAAAGACATAAAGGAAGTTGAAGAAAAATTTTGTTAGATATTTAGAACGCATATTAGATTCTAACTAAGAGTTCAAGGGATAAATGTACTAAGAATTGTGTTTTAAATTTAGAGTTCGGTTGAAGCATAAAATATTTTTTAAAGGAATGATATAAACTTTTATATACTATTTTGAAAATTGATTAAAATTTTTTGTATATTTATTTTTAAATAATTAACAAAGTTATTATAGTTTATAATTTTTTAAGAAATCTTAAAAATTTATAAAATAAGAAGAATTTATTTGATAACATAATTTTCAATCGAAATGATCTTACTTTCTTAACAAGAGAGGATCTTTCAAATTAGCCGGGAGTTAGGGCAAAATTATCCTCATTTACCTTGCTTTCTTATTTCATTATTATTATCAATAATAATAATAACAATAATAAATAAATGATTCTGCTGAATAAAGAGAAAAAATATTTATCATTTATTGAAGTGACCGGTATTTTTCAAAGTCGATAGATCAAAAAGATGAAAATAAAATAATTCATTCAAAGAGTTGATTTCAAATTAAATTTCCTATATTTTCTTTTCCATCGGCTATGTCTTAAATCCATTCACTATTAATTCAGACTGAAGAGACCTGTCTACAAAAATATGACATTACAACTATTTATGTTCTTTCCTAAGATTTATTATCTTTCGATGAGATATTAAATTTTCAGCAATGTTACAAATATTTATAAATTAAAATACTGATATTTATAATGTATAATATAGATATTTATAATTAAAAAAATTATGACCACGAAAAAGAACTCTTCATGTATATAAAAATTGATTCAAAGAAGCGAACAAAAGGGTTTTTTTCCGCATTATGACCCGATTTCACTGCATGATAACTCTCAGGAAGAACTGATTTCACACTTTAAACATAGTAATCCCCAAAATGCAAGAGAGGAAGATCTATCCATTATTTACGTGAAAAATGGATGTAGATCGAGCTTTTCCCTTTGGTCCTTGAAATTTCCGACGTTTTTTAACTCAATAATAGAGTGTTTATTATCACTGTGCACCTCATTAGCTTGTATATTTTTTGCGGAAACATGTAAATAAACCAATCCTTTTAATATGGCATCAAAGAGCTTATAAAAAATAGATATAACTTTAATAACTTATTTAAATAACGCCAGCGATACCAAACTGAAATTTTCAAAAACTGAGTTACCCGTTGAAACAATATTCCAAAGAACAAAGTTTTTTTTAACTATTCCTCAAATCTGTAAGAATATTTTTACATTTTAAACAGTAAAATGTTTAAATGTTTCATAATACGTTGAAAGTATTAATGTAAAGCAATGACGCACTACAATTTTATATATATATATATATATATATATATATATATATATATATATATATATATATATATATATATATATATATATATATATATATATATATATATATGTGATTGCGCGCATAATATTTTTATAGCTAGCGTAATGAATAGTTTTTCGGGACTATGGTTAGGATTATGTGTTGTTTATAGAATTTAAAACAATAAAATCAGGAAATTGTGACACACCGCATTAACTCTGAATGTTTATAAAACACTATAAATAGTCGACATGTGACATTCGGAATGTAGTTTTTTACCCTGAATCCTATAAAACCACCAAAGAAGTTTTCCCGCGCTTTCTCAGTTGTCAACAAAAAACTGGAATCCATCCCCAGTGGTATTTCTATTACCCCGAACTGCGGTGGTGTAAAAGATAGCAAATGACGTTTAGAATAACAGAAGGAGAATAAAACTCTCGGGGATGCTTAACACTCATCACTTGTCTTGTTCTAGGGATTAGCGGTTCCCTTTCTTGAATTCATCCCCCAGTCTCAAAAACAGCCCACCAGAGGATCTCGATTTCTTATTTTTGCGCCCACGTGAAAAGGTTAACTAACGGCACGGTATCGGTCCTTAATATTGACCTATAATTTTTAAATTGGACCACGTATTATATTACAGGGTAATAGTGTACCCTACCACAGGAAATAATTATAGGTCATTTAGGTTGTACACAGCGTGACCCTAAATTTTACTATGTATGCTTATGCGAAATAGAGTGTTCTGAGAATCTTAAAATGAAGAAATAAGCGTTCTAAAATGCTTTAAAAATTCAAAGACATCTTTCAATGGTTAACTAGCGCAAGGCGCAATATCAGACCTTAATATTGACCCATAATATTTAAATTGGACCAGGTATTATATTACAGGGTAATAGTGTACCCTACCACAGGAAATAATTATAGGTCAATTAGGGGGTACACTATGTATATTTTAAATAGTGCATTAAAACAAGGAAATACGAAGACACTTTTCTATGTTAACTAACGGCACGGTATCGGACCTTAATATTGACCCATAATTTTTAAATTGGACCACGTATTATATTACAGGGTAATAGTGTACCCTACCACAGGAAATAATTATAGGTCAATTAGGGGGTACACAGTGTGACCCTAAAGTTTACTATGTATGCCTATGCGAAATAAAGTGTTCTGAGAAGCTTAAAATGAGGAAATAAGCATTCTAAAATGCTTTTAAAATTCAAAGACATTTTTCTATGCTAACTAACGGCACGGTATCGGACCTTAATATTGACCTATAATTTTTAAATTGGACCACCTATTATATTACAGGGTAATAGTGTACCCTACCACAGGAAATAATTATAGGTCAATTAGAGGGTACACAGCGTGACCCTAAAGTTTACTATGTATGCCTATGCGAAATAAAGTGTTCTGAGAAGCTTAAAATGAAGAAATAAGCGTTCTAAAATGCTTTAAAAATTTAAAGACATCTTTCAATGGTTAACTAACGCAAGGCGCAATATCAAACCTTAATATTGACCCATAATATTTAAATTGAACAAGGTATTGTATTACAGGGTAATAGTGTACCCTACCACAGGAAATAATTATAGGTCAATTAGGGGGTACACTATGTATATTTTAAATAGTGCATTAAAACAAGGAAATACGAAGACATTTTTCAATGTTAACTAACGGCACGGTATCGGAACTTAATATTGACCTATAATTTTTACATTGGACCACGTATTATATTACAGGGTAATAGTGTACCCTACCACAGGAATTAATTATAGGTCATTTAGGGGGTACACAGCGTGACCCTAAATTTTACTATGTATGCCTATGCGAAATAAAGTGTTCTGAGAAGCTTAAAATGAGGAAATAAGCGTTCTAAAATGCTTTAAAAATTCAAAGACATTTTTCTATGTTAACTAACGGCACGGTATCGGACCTTAATATTGACCTATAATTTTTAAATTGGACCACGTATTATATTACAGGGTAATAATGTACCCTACCACAGGAAATAATTATAGGTCATTTAGGGGGTACACAGTGTGACCCTAAATTTTACTATGTATGCCTATGCGAAATAGAGTGTTCTGAGATGCTTAAAATGAAGAAATAAGCGTTCTAAAATGCTTTAAAAATTCAAAGACATCTTTCAATGGTTAACTAACGCAAGGCGCAATATCAGACCTTAATATTGACCCATAATATTTAAATTGGACCAGGTATTATATTACAGGGTAATAGTGTACCCTACCACAGGAAATAATTATAGGTCAATTAGGGGGTACACTATGTATATTTTAAATAGTGCATTAAAACAAGGAAATACGAAGACACTTTTCTATGTTAACTAACGGCACGGTATCGGACCTTAATATTGACCCATAATTTTTAAATTGGACCACATATTATATTACAGGGTAATAGTGTACCCTACCACAGGAAATAATTATAGGTCAATTAGGGGGTACACAGTGTGACCCTAAAGTTTACTATGTATGCCTATGCGAAATAAAGTGTTCTGAGAAGCTTAAAATGAGGAAATAAGCGTTCTAAAATGCTTTAAAAATTCAAAGACATTTTTCTATGCTAACTAACGGCACGGTATCGGACCTTAATATTGACCTATAATTTTTAAATTGGACCACGTATTATATTACAGGGTAATAGTGTACCCTACCACAGGAAATATTTATAGGTCATTTAGGGGGTTCACAGCGTGACCCTAAATTTTACTATGTATGCTTATGCGAAATAGAGTGTTCTGAGAAGCTTAAAATGAAGAAATAAGCGTTCTAAAATGCTTTAAAAATTCAAAGACATCTTTCAATGGTTAACTAGCGCAAGGCGCAATATCAGACCTTAATATTGACCCATAATATTTAAATTGGACCAGGTATTATATTACAGGGTAATAGTGTACCCTACCACAGGAAATAATTATAGGTCAATTAGGGGGTACACTATGTATATTTTAAATTGTGCAATAAAACAAGGAAATACGAAGACACTTTTCTATGTTAACTAACGGCACGGTATCGGACCTTAATATTGACCCATAATTTTTAAATTGGACCACGTATTATATTACAGGGTAATAGTGTACCCTACCACAGGAAATAATTATAGGTCAATTAGGGGGTACACAGTGTGACCCTAAAGTTTACTATGTATGCCTATGCGAAATAAAGTGTTCTGAGAAGCTTAAAATGAGGAAATAAGCGTTCTAAAATGCTTTTAAAATTCAATGACATTTTTCTATGCTAACTAACGGCACGGTATCGGACCTTAATATTGACCTATAATTTTTAAATTGGACCACCTATTATATTACAGGGTAATAGTGTACCCTACCACAGGAAATAATTATAGGTCAATTAGGGGGTACACAGCGTGACCCTAAAGTTTACTATGTATGCCTATGCGAAATAAAGTGTTCTGAGAAGCTTAAAATGAAGAAATAAGCGTTCTAAAATGCTTTAAAAATTCAAAGACATCTTTCAATGGTTAACTAACGCAAGGCGCAATATCAAACCTTAATATTGACCCATAATATTTAAATTGAACAAGGTATTGTATTACAGGGTAATAGTGTACCCTACCACAGGAAATAATTATAGGTCAATTAGGGGGTACACTATGTATATTTTAAATAGTGCATTAAAACAAGGAAATACGAAGACACTTTTCTATGTTAACTAACGGCACGGTATCGGAAATTAATATTGACCTATAATTTTTAAATTGGACCACGTATTATATTACAGGGTTATAGTGTACCCTACCACAGGAAATAATTATAGGTCAATTAGGGGGTACGCAGAGTGACCCTAAAGTTTACTATGTATGCCTATGCGAAATAAAGTGTTCTGAGAAGCTTAAAATGAGGAAATAAGCGTTCTAAAATGCTTTAAAAATTCAAAGACATTTTTCTATGCTAACTAACGGCACGGTATCGGACCTTAATATTGACCTATAATTTTTAAATTGGACCACGTATTATATTACAGGGTAATAGTGTACCCTACCACAGGAAATATTTATAGGTCATTTAGGGGGTACACAGCGTGACCCTAAATTTTACTATGTATGCTTATGCGAAATAGAGTGTTCTGAGAAGCTTAAAATGAAGAAATAAGCGTTCTAAAATGCTTTAAAAATTCAAAGACATCTTTCAATGGTTAACTAGCGCAAGGCGCAATATCAGACCTTAATATTGACCCATAATATTTAAATTGGACCAGGTATTATATTACAGGGTAATAGTGTACCCTACCACAGGAAATAATTATAGGTCAATTAGGGGGTACACTATGTATATTTTAAATTGTGCATTAAAACAAGGAAATACGAAGACACTTTTCTATGTTAACTAACGGCACGGTATCGGACCTTAATATTGACCCATAATTTTTAAATTGGACCACGTATTATATTACAGGGTAATAGTGTACCCTACCACAGGAAATAATTATAGGTCAATTAGGGGGTACACAGTGTGACCCTAAAGTTTACTATGTATGCCTATGCGAAATAAAGTGTTCTGAGAAGCTTAAAATGAGGAAATAAGCGTTCTAAAATGCTTTAAAAATTCAAAGACATTTTTCAATGGTTAACTAACGCAAGGCGCAATATCAGACCTTAATATTGACCCATAATATTTAAATTGGACCAGGTATTATATTACAGGGTAATAGTGTACCCTACCACAGGAAATAATTATAGGTCAATTAGGGGATACACTATGTATATTTTAAATAGTGCATTAAAACAAGGAAATACGAAGACACTTTTCTATGTTAACTAACGGCACGGTATCGGACCTTAATATTGACCTATAATTTTTAAACTGGACCACGTATTATATTACAGGGTTATAGTGTACCCTACCACAGGAAATAATTATAGGTCAATTAGGGGGTACACAGAGTGACCCTAAAGTTTACTATGTATGCCTATGCGAAATAAAGTGTTCTGAGAAGCTTAAAATGAGGAAATAAGCGTTCTAAAATGCTTTAAAAATTCAAAGACATTTTTCTATGTTAACTAACGGCACGGTATCGGACCTTAATATTGACCTATAATTTTTAAATTGGACCACGTATTATATTACAGGGTAATAGTGTGCCCTACCACAGGAAATAATTATAGGTCATTTAGGGGGTACACAGCGTGACCCTAAATTTTACTATGTATGCCTATGCGAAATAAAGTGTTCTGAGAAGCTTAAAATGAAGAAATAAGCGTTCTAAAATGCTTTAAAAATTCAAAGACATCTTTCAATGGTTAACTAGCGCAAGGCGCAATATCAGACCTTAATATTGACCCATAATATTTAAATTGGACCAGGTATTATATTACAGGGTAATAGTGCACCCTACCACAGGAAATAATTATAGGTCAATTAGGGGTACACTATGTATATTTTAAATAGTGCATTAAAACAAGGAAATACGAAGACACTTTTCTATGTTAACTAACGGCACGGTATCGGACCTTAATATTGACCTATAATTTTTAAATTGTACCACGTATTATATTACAGGGTTATAGTGTACCCTACCACAGGAAATAATTATAGGTCAATTAGGGGGTACACAGAGTGACTCTAAAGTTTACTATGTATGCCTATGCGAAATAAAGTGTTCTGAGAAGCTTAAAATGAGGAAATAAGCGTTCTAAAATGCTTTAAAAATTCAAAGACATTTTTCTATGTTAACTAACGGCACGGTATCGGATCTTAATATTGACCTATAATTTTTAATTGGACCACGTATTATATTACAGGGTAATAGTGTGCCCTACCACAGGAAATAATTATAGGTCATTTAGGGGGTACACAGCGTGACCCTAAATTTTACTATGTATGCCTATGCGAAATAAAGTGTTCTGAGAAGCTTAAAATGAAGAAATAAGCGTTCTAAAATGCTTTAAAAATTCAAAGACATCTTTCAATGGTTAACTAGCGCAAGGCGCAATATCAGACCTTAATATTGACCCATAATATTTAAATTGGCCCAGGTATTATATTACAGGGTAATAGTGCACCCTACCACAGGAAATAATTATAGGTCAATTAGGGGGTACACTATGTATATTTTAAATAGTGCATTAAAACAAGGAAATACGAAGACACTTTTCTATGTTAACTAACGGCACGGTATCGGACCTTAATATTGACCTATAATTTTTAAATTGTACCACGTATTATATTACAGGGTAATAGTGTACCTTACCACAGGAAATAATTATAGGTCAATTAGGTGGAACACAGCATGACCCTAAAATTTACTATGTATGCCTATGCGAAATAGAGTGTTCTGAGAAGCTTAAAATGAAGAAATAAGCGTTCTAAAATGCTTTAAAAATTCAAAGACATCTTTCAATGGTTAACTAACGCAAGGCGCGATATCAGACCTTAATATGGAACCATAATATTTCAATTGGACCAGGTATTATATTACAGGGTAATAGTGTACCCTACAACAGGAAATAATTATAGGTCAATTAGGGGGTACACTATGTATGTTTTAAATAGTGCATTAAAACAAGAAAATACGAAGACACTTTTCTATGTTAACTAACGGCACGGTATCGGACCTTAATATTGACCTATAATTTTTAAATTGGACCACGTATTATATTACAGGGTTATAGTGTACCCTACCACAGGAAATAATTATAGGTCAATTAGGGGGTACACAGAGTGACCCTAAAGTTTACTATGTATGCCTATGCGAAATAAAGTGTTCTGAGAAGCTTAAAATGAGGAAATAAGCGTTCTAAAATGCTTTAAAAATTCAAAGACATTTTTCTATGTTAACTAACGGCACGGTATCGGACCTTAATATTGACCTATAATTTTTAAATTGGACCACGTATTATATTACAGGGAAATAGTGTACCCTACCACAGGAAATAATTATAGGTCATTTAGGGGGTACACAGCGTGACCCTAAATTTTACTATGTATGCCTATGCGAAATAGAGTGTTCTGAGATGCTTAAAATGAAGAAATAAGCGTTCAAAAATGCTTTAAAAATTCAAAGACATCTTTCAATGGTTAACTAACGCAAGGCGCAATATCAGACCTTAATATTGACCCATAATATTTAAATTGGACCAGGTATTATATTACAGGGTAATAGTGTACCCTACCACAGGAAATAATTATAGGTCAATTAGGGGATACACTATGTATATTTTAAATAGTGCATTAAAACAAGGAAATACGAAGACACTTTTCTATGATAACTAACGGCACGGTATCGGACCTTAATATTGACCTATAATTTTTAAACTGGACCACGTATTATATTACAGGGTTATAGTGTACCCTACCACAGGAAATAATTATAGGTCAATTAGGGGGTACACAGAGAGACCCTAAAGTTTACTATGTATGCCTATGCGAAATAAAGTGTTCTGAGAAGCTTAAAATGAGGAAATAAGCGTTCTAAAATGCTTTAAAAATTCAAAGACATTTTTCTATGTTAACTAACGGCACGGTATCGGACCTTAATATTGACCTATAATTTTTAAATTGGACCACGTATTATATTACAGGGTAATAGTGTGCCCTACCACAGGAAATAATTATAGGTCATTTAGGGGGTACACAGCGTGACCCTAAATTTTACTATGTATGCCTATGCGAAATAAAGTGTTCTGAGAAGCTTAAAATGAAGAAATAAGCGTTCTAAAATGCTTTAAAAATTCAAAGACATCTTTCAATGGTTAACTAGCGCAAGGCGCAATATCAGACCTTAATATTGACCCATAATATTTAAATTGGACCAGGTATTATATTACAGGGTAATAGTGCACCCTACCACAGGAAATAATTATAGGTCAATTAGGGGTACACTATGTATATTTTAAATAGTGCATTAAAACAAGGAAATACGAAGACACTTTTCTATGTTAACTAACGGCACGGTATCGGACCTTAATATTGACCTATAATTTTTAAATTGTACCACGTATTATATTACAGGGTAATAGTGTACCTTACCACAGGAAATAATTATAGGTCAATTAGGTGGTACACAGCATGACCCTAAAATTTACTATGTATGCCTATGCGAAATAGAATGTTCTGAGAAGCTTAAAATGAAGAAATAAGCGTTCTAAAATGCTTTAAAAATTCAAAGACATCTTTCAATGGTTACTAACGCAAGGCGCAATATCAGACCTTAATATTGACCCATAACATTTAAATTGGACCAGGTATTATATTACAGGGTATTAGTGTACCCTTCCACAGGAAATAATTATAGGTCAATTAGGGGGTACACTATGTATATTTTAAATAGTGCATTAAAACAAGGAAATACGAAGACACTTTTCTATGTTAACTAACGGCACGGTATCGGACCTTAATATTGACCTATAATTTTTAAATTGGACCACGTATTATATTACAGGGTTATAGTGTACCCTACCACAGGAAATGATTATAGGTCAATTAGGGGGTACACAGAGTGACTCTAAAGTTTACTATGTATGCCTATGCGAAATAAAGTGTTCTGAGAAGCTTAAAATGAGGAAATAAGCGTTCTAAAATGCTTTAAAAATTCAAAGACATTTTTCTATGTTAACTAACGGCACGGTATCGGATCTTAATATTGACCTATAATTTTTAAATTGGACCACGTATTATATTACAGGGTAATAGTGTGCCCTACCACAGGAAATAATTATAGGTCATTTAGGGGGTACACAGCGTGACCCTAAATTTTACTATGTATGCCTATGCGAAATAAAGTGTTCTGAGAAGCTTAAAATGAAGAAATAAGCGTTCTAAAATGCTTTAAAAATTCAAAGACATCTTTCAATGGTTAACTAGCGCAAGGCGCAATATCAGACCTTAATATTGACCCATAATATTTAAATTGGCCCAGGTATTATATTACAGGGTAATAGTGCACCCTACCACAGGAAATAATTATAGGTCAATTAGGGGGTACACTATGTATATTTTAAATAGTGCATTAAAACAAGGAAATACGAAGACACTTTTCTATGTTAACTAACGGCACGGTATCGGACCTTAATATTGACCTATAATTTTTAAATTGTACCACGTATTATATTACAGGGTAATAGTGTACCTTACCACAGGAAATAATTATAGGTCAATTAGGTGGAACACAGCATGACCCTAAAATTTACTATGTATGCCTATGCGAAATAGAGTGTTCTGAGAAGCTTAAAATGAAGAAATAAGCGTTCTAAAATGCTTTAAAAATTCAAAGACATCTTTCAATGGTTAACTAACGCAAGGCGCGATATCAGACCTTAATATGGAACCATAATATTTCAATTGGACCAGGTATTATATTACAGGGTAATAGTGTACCCTACAACAGGAAATAATTATAGGTCAATTAGGGGGTACACTATGTATGTTTTAAATAGTGCATTAAAACAAGAAAATACGAAGACACTTTTCTATGTTAACTAACGGCACGGTATCGGACCTTAATATTGACCTATAATTTTTTAAATTGGACCACGTATTATATTACAGGGTTATAGTGTACCCTACCACAGGAAATAATTATAGGTCAATTAGGGGGTACGCAGAGTGACCCTAAAGTTTTCTATGTATGCCTATGCGAAATGAAGTGTTCTGAGAAGCTTAAAATGAGGAAATAAGCGTTCTAAAATGCTTTAAAAATTCAAAGACATTTTTCTATGCTAACTAACGGCACGGTATCGGACCTTAATATTGACCTATAATTTTTAAATTGGACCACGTATTATATTACAGGGTAATAGTGTGCCCTACCACAGGAAATAATTATAGGTCATTTAGGGGGTACACAGCGTGACCCTAAATTTTACTATGTATGCCTATGCGAAATAAAGTGTTCTGAGAAGCTTAAAATGAAGAAAAAAGGGTTCTAAAATGCTTTAAAAATTCAAAGACATCTTTCAATGGTTAACTAGCGCAAGGCGCAATATCAGACCTTAATATTGACCCATAATATTTAAATTGGACCAGGTATTATATTACAGGGTAATAGTGCACCCTACCACAGGAAATAATTATAGGTCAATTAGGGGGTACACTATGTATATTTTAAATAGTGCATTAAAACAAGGAAATACGAAGACACTTTTCTATGTTAACTAACGGCACGGTATCGGACCTTAATATTGACCTATAATTTTTAAATTGTACCACGTATTATATTACAGGGTAATAGTGTACCTTACCACAGGAAATAATTATAGGTCAATTAGGTGGTACACAGCATGACCCTAAAACTTACTATGTATGCCTATGCGAAATAGAGTGTTCTGAGAAGCTTAAAATGAAGAAATAAGCGTTCTAAAATGCTTTAAAAATTCAAAGACATCTTTCAATGGTTAACTAACGCAAGGCGCGATATCAGACCTTAATATGGAACCATAATATTTCAATTGGACCAGGTATTATATTACAGGGTAATAGTGTACCCTACAACAGGAAATAATTATAGGTCAATTAGGGGGTACACTATGTATGTTTTAAATAGTGCATTAAAACAAGAAAATACGAAGACATTTTTCTATGTTAACTAACGGCACGGTATCGGACCTTAATATTGACCTATAATTTTTAAATTGGACCACGTATTATATTACAGGGTAATAGTGTGCCCTACCACAGGAAATAATTATAGGTCATTTAGGGGGTACACAACGTGACCCTAAATTTTACTATGTATGCCTATGCGAAATAAAGTGTTCTGAGAAGCTTAAAATGAAGAAATAAGCGTTCTAAAATGCTTTAAAAATTCAAAGACATCTTTCAATGGTTAACTAGCGCAAGGCGCAATATCAGACCTTAATATTGACCCATAATATTTAAATTGGACCAGGTATTATATTACAGGGTAATAGTGCACCCTACCACAGGAAATAATTATAGGTCAATTAGGGGTACACTATGTATATTTTAAATAGTGCATTAAAACAAGGAAATACGAAGACACTTTTCTATGTTAACTAACGGCACGGTATCGGACCTTAATATTGACCTATAATTTTTAAATTGTACCACGTATTATATTACAGGGTAATAGTGTACCTTACCACAGGAAATAATTATAGGTCAATTAGGTGGTACACAGCATGACCCTAAAATTTACTATGTATGCCTATGCGAAATAGAATGTTCTGAGAAGCTTAAAATGAAGAAATAAGCGTTCTAAAATGCTTTAAAAATTCAAAGACATCTTTCAATGGTTAACTAACGCAAGGCGCAATATCAGACCTTAATATTGACCCATAACATTTAAATTGGACCAGGTATTATATTACAGGGTATTAGTGTACCCTTCCACAGGAAATAATTATAGGTCAATTAGGGGGTACACTATGTATATTTTAAATAGTGCATTAAAACAAGGAAATACGAAGACACTTTTCTATGTTAACTAACGGCACGGTATCGGACCTTAATATTGACCTATAATTTTTAATTGGACCACGTATTATATTACAGGGTTATAGTGTACCCTACCACAGGAAATAATTATAGGTCAATTAGGGGGTACACAGAGTGACTCTAAAGTTTACTATGTATGCCTATGCGAAATAAAGTGTTCTGAGAAGCTTAAAATGAGGAAATAAGCGTTCTAAAATGCTTTAAAAATTCAAAGACATTTTTCTATGTTAACTAACGGCACGGTATCGGATCTTAATATTGACCTATAATTTTTAAATTGGACCACGTATTATATTACAGGGTAATAGTGTGCCCTACCACAGGAAATAATTATAGGTCATTTAGGGGGTACACAGCGTGACCCTAAATTTTACTATGTATGCCTATGCGAAATAAAGTGTTCTGAGAAGCTTAAAATGAAGAAATAAGCGTTCTAAAATGCTTTAAAAATTCAAAGACATCTTTCAATGGTTAACTAGCGCAAGGCGCAATATCAGACCTTAATATTGACCCATCATATTTAAATTGGACCAGGTATTATATTACAGGGTAATAGTGCACCCTACCACAGGAAATAATTATAGGTCAATTAGGGGGTACACTATGTATATTTTAAATAGTGCATTAAAACAAGGAAATACGAAGACACTTTTCTATGTTAACTAACGGCACGGTATCGGACCTTAATATTGACCTATAATTTTTAAATTGTACCATGTATTATATTACAGGGTAATAGTGTACCTTACCACAGGAAATAATTATAGGTCAATTAGGTGGTACACAGCATGACCCTAAAACTTACTATGTATGCCTATGCGAAATAGAGTGTTCTGAGAAGCTTAAAATGAAGAAATAAGCGTTCTAAAATGCTTTAAAAATTCAAAGACATCTTTCAATGGTTAACTAACGCAAGGCGCGATATCAGACCTTAATATGGAACCATAATATTTCAATTGGACCAGGTATTATATTACAGGGTAATAGTGTACCCTACAACAGGAAATAATTATAGGTCAATTAGGGGGTACACTATGTATGTTTTAAATAGTGCATTAAAACAAGAAAATACGAAGACACTTTTCTATGTTAACTAACGGCACGGTATCGGACCTTAATATTGACCTATAATTTTTAAATTGGACCACGTATTATATTACAGGGTTATAGTGTGCCCTACCACAGGAAATAATTATAGGTCAATTAGGGGGTACACAGAGTGACCCTAAAGTTTACTATGTATGCCTATGCGAAATAAAGTGTTCTGAGAAGCTTAAAATGAGGAAATAAGCATTCTAAAATGCTTTAAAAATTCAAAGACATTTTTCTATGTTAACTAACGGCACGGTATCGGACCTTAATATTGACCTATAATTTTTAAATTGGACCACGTATTATATTACAGGGAAATAGTGTACCCTACCACAGGAAATAATTATAGGTCATTTAGGGGGTACACAGCGTGACCCTAAATTTTACTATGTATGCCTATGCGAAATAGAGTGTTCTGAGATGCTTAAAATGAAGAAATAAGCGTTCAAAAATGCTTTAAAAATTCAAAGACATCTTTCAATGGTTAACTAACGCAAGGCGCAATATCAGACCTTAATATTGACCCGTAATATTTAAATTGGACCAGGTATTATATTACAGGGTAATAGTGTACCCTACCACAGGAAATAATTATAGGTCAATTAGGGGGTACACTATGTATATTTTAAATTGTGCATTCAAACAAGGAAATACGAAGACACTTTTCTATGTTAACTAACGGCACGGTATCGGACCTTAATATTGACCCATAATTTTTAAATTGGACCACGTATTATATTACAGGGTAATAGTGTACCCTACCACAGGAAATAATTATAGGTCAATTAGGGGGTACACAGTGTGACCCTAAAGTTTACTATGTATGCCTATGCGAAATAAAGTGTTCTGAGAAGCTTAAAATGAGGAAATAAGCGTTCTAAAATGCTTTTAAAATTCAAAGACATTTTTCTATGCTAACTAACGGCACGGTATCGGACCTTAATATTGACCTATAATTTTTAAATTGGACCACCTATTATATTACAGGGTAATAGTGTACCCTACCACAGGAAATAATTATAGGTCAATTAGGGGGTACACAGCGTGACCCTAAAGTTTACTATGTATGCCTATGCGAAATAAAGTGTTCTGAGAAGCTTAAAATGAAGAAATAAGCGTTCTAAAATGCTTTAAAAATTCAAAGACATCTTTCAATGGTTAACTAACGCAAGGCGCAATATCAAACCTTAATATTGACCCATAATATTAAATTGAACAAGGTATTGTATTACAGGGTAATAGTGTACCCTACCACAGGAAATAATTATAGGTCAATTAGGGGGTACACTATGTATATTTTAAATAGTGCATTAAAACAAGGAAATACGAAGACATTTTTCAATGTTAACTAACGGCACGGTATCGGAACTTAATATTGACCTATAATTTTTACATTGGACCACGTGTTATATTACAGGGTAATAGTGTACCCTACCACAGGAATTAATTATAGGTCATTTAGGGGGTACACAGCGTGACCCTAAATTTTACTATGTATGCCTATGCGAAATAAAGTGTTCTGAGATGCTTAAAATGAGGAAATAAGCGTTCTAAAATGCTTTAAAAATTCAAAGACATTTTTCTATGTTAACTAACGGCACGGTATCGGACCTTAATATTGACCTATAATTTTTAAATTGGACCACGTATTATATTACAGGGTAATAATGTACCCTACCACAGGAAATAATTATAGGTCATTTAGGGGGTACACAGCGTGACCCTAAATTTTACTATGTATGCCTATGCGAAATAAAGTGTTCTGAGAAGCTTAAAATGAAGAAATAAGCGTTCTAAAATGCTTTAAAAATTCAAAGACATCTTTCAATGGTTAACTAGCGCAAGGCGCAATATCAGACCTTAATATTGACCCATAATATTTAAATTGGCCCAGGTATTATATTACAGGGTAATAGTGCACCCTACCACAGGAAATAATTATAGGTCAATTAGGGGGTACACTATGTATATTTTAAATAGTGCATTAAAACAAGGAAATACGAAGACACTTTTCTATGTTAACTAACAGCACGGTATCGGACCTTAATATTGACCTATAATTTTTAAATTGTACCACGTATTATATTACAGGGTAATAGTGTACCTTACCACAGGAAATAATTATAGGTCAATTAGGTGGTACACAGCATGACCCTAAAATTTACTATGTATGCCTATGCGAAATAGAGTGTTCTGAGAAGCTTAAAATGAAGAAATAAGCGTTCTAAAATGCTTTAAAAATTCAAAGACATCTTTCAATGGTTAACTAACGCAAGGCGCGATATCAGACCTTAATATGGAACCATAATATTTCAATTGGACCAGGTATTATATTACAGGGTAATAGTGTACCCTACAACAGGAAATAATTATAGGTCAATTAGGGGGTACACTATGTATGTTTTAAATAGTGCATTAAAACAAGAAAATACGAAGACACTTTTCTATGTTAACTAACGGCACGGTATCGGACCTTAATATTGACCTATACTTTTTAAATTGGACCACGTATTATATTACAGGGTTATAGTGTACCCTACCACAGGAAATAATTATAGGTCAATTAGGGGGTACGCAGAGTGACCCTAAAGTTTACTATGTATGCCTATGCGAAATAAAGTGTTCTGAGAAGCTTAAAATGAGGAAATAAGCGTTCTAAAATGCTTTAAAAATTCAAAGACATTTTTCTATGCTAACTAACGGCACGGTATCGGACCTTAATATTGACCTATAATTTTTAAATTGGACCACGTATTATATTACAGGGTAATAGTGTACCCTACCACAGGAAATATTTATAGGTCATTTAGGGGGTACACAGCGTGACCCTAAATTTTACTATGTATGCTTATGCGAAATAGAGTGTTCTGAGAAGCTTAAAATGAAGAAATAAGCGTTCTAAAATGCTTTAAAAATTCAAAGACATCTTTCAATGGTTAACTAGCGCAAGGGGCAATATCAGACCTTAATATTGACCCATAATATTTAAATTGGACCAGGTATTATATTACAGGGTAATAGTGTACCCTACCACAGGAAATAATTATAGGTCAATTAGGGGGTACACTATGTATATTTTAAATTGTGCATTAAAACAAGGAAATACGAAGACACTTTTCTATGTTAACTAACGGCACGGTATCGGACCTTAATATTGACCCATAATTTTTAAATTGGACCACGTATTATATTACAGGGTAATAGTGTACCCTACCACAGGAAATAATTATAGGTCAATTAGGGGGTACTCAGTGTGACCCTAAAGTTTACTATGTATGCCTATGCGAAATAAAGTGTTCTGAGAAGCTTAAAATGAGGAAATAAGCGTTCTAAAATGCTTTTAAAATTCAAAGACATTTTTCTATGCTAACTAACGGCACGGTATCGGACCTTAATATTGACCTATAATTTTTAAATTGGACCACCTATTATATTACAGGGTAATAGTGTACCCTACCACAGGAAATAATTATAGGTCAATTAGGGGGTACACAGCGTGACCCTAAAGTTTACTATGTATGCCTATGCGAAATAAAGTGTTCTGAGAAGCTTAAAATGAAGAAATAAGCGTTCTAAAATGCTTTAAAAATTCAAAGACATCTTTCAATGGTTAACTAACGCAAGGCGCAATATCAAACCTTAATATTGACCCATAATATTTAAATTGAACAAGGTATTGTATTACAGGGTAATAGTGTACCCTACCACAGGAAATAATTATAGGTCAATTAGGGGGTACACTATGTATATTTTAAATAGTGCATTAAAACAAGGAAATACGAAGACATTTTTCAATGTTAACTAACGGCACGGTATCGGAACTTAATATTGACCTATAATTTTTACATTGGACCACGTATTATATTACAGGGTAATAGTGTACCCTACCACAGGAATTAATTATAGGTCATTTAGGGGGTACACAGCGTGACCCTAAATTTTACTATGTATGCCTATGCGAAATAAAGTGTTCTGAGAAGCTTAAAATGAAGAAATAAGCGTTCTAAAATGCTTTAAAAATTCAAAGACATCTTTCAATGGTTAACTAACGCAAGGCGCAATATCAGACCTTAATATTGACCCATAATATTTAAATTTAACCAGGTATTATATTACAGGGTAATAGTGTACCCTTCCACAGGAAATAATTATAGGTCAATTAGGGGGTACACTATGTATATTTTAAATAGTGCATTAAAACAAGGAAATACGAAGACACTTTTCTATGTTAACTAACGGCACGGTATCGGACCTTAATATTGACCTATAATTTTTAAATTGGACCACGTTTTATATTACAGGGTTATAGTGTACCCTACCACAGGAAATAATTATAGGTCAATTAGGGGGTACGCAGAGTGACCCTAAAGTTTACTATGTATGCCTATGCGAAATAAAGTGTTCTGAGAAGCTTAAAATGAGGAAATAAGCGTTCTAAAATGCTTTTAAAATTCAAAGACATTTTTCTATGCTAACTAACGGCACGGTATCGGACCTTAATATTGACCTATAATTTTTAAATTGGACCACCTATTATATTACAGGGTAATAGTGTACCCTACCACAGGAAATAATTATAGGTCAATTAGGGGGTA